>NW_013665669.1:1239382-1242591 GCF_000517525.1 Limulus polyphemus | reverse complement strand
CCTTAACCACCTTACCATGCCGGGCCTCGGTGATTAAAACTACGAAGTTTCAACCCGCTCCTTTGAATTCAGACTTCGTAGTTCTGATAGCTTAAATAACATTTCCACTGTAAAACTGATCACGAAAAAATAAACGTCATTATTTGGTTTAAATATTAACTGTTTTATAACGTATACAGCATGTTACATGTAAAAACATCAGAATTAACATACCACCTTGTTTCTTCGTTCCACTTCAACGTTAGTACCAATAACAGTGGAGGATTTTTGAAACACAAAAAACATTTGTGCTTGTGTCATATGTTTGATTTATCGATTATAATATGAAATTTCAATGTTAAGTGCTCTTTTCCACACGTGAAAATACACGAATGTGCGCTCACTGGTTATTCCATACCACAATACGAACGTGCAAATTTGTAAGCAACTAATGAAATTTTAAATTTCTGTATCACTTTTCAAATTTCAACAAATAGTTGTTTTAGTAACTGAACTAAAGATATATTTGAAATGTGTTTGTTTATACATAAGACCAATTATTTAAGTCACGTAGCTTTAAGATTCGACACTATTTTCTTCGTTGTATGGTTACAGTATAACCATATACAATTGGAGAGGTAATATAGCCTCATTAAATACTTTTGTGACCACAACTGAATAATTTAACGAAGAAATTCATTTTGCTTTAAGAATTTTTAACTCTTATCGTAACTCGTTATGTAGAAATTTATACCTGATAATTATCTCAAAAGTAACCATCGCAATGGTTACAGTCATTTAACCAATTATTTTTCCTTAATTGTGCTATTAGGATCCCACATTATTTTAACCATAAATTTCCAGAACCTTCGTAACCACTTTATAGAACATAAAATAACCAAAATCAACAAAATCTCTGGTAACAATTTCATAGAAAATATTATGATAATAATTAACAACGTCAAATTCTATAGACTTTGAGTCAATTCTGGCTTATCGGTTTTTCAAGTAAAATATTTAATATTAGCTATTACGATATAATAATATTACTATTTCACTGGTTCCTAAGGGATTTAAATAAATAATTGTAAGTCTGTGATAGAATTCTATGATTTGGTTTTGTATCTGTCATAACATAGTATGATGACTAAGCCTATAGTGAGAAGTTTTATAACTGAAAATTGAGGGAATTGTCTTGACTTCTTGGATAGTGCAGAGGTAAAGCACTGGCATTGGTATCCAGGTGTTCTGAATTTAAGTCTCCGTCCAAGAGTTACTATTCGCTTATATTTTTGAGTTTTTTTCCTGTAACATTTAATATTAATTATTACGATATGATATTATTACTGTTTTCAAAGAATTTATTCATAATGCTTATAATCTCAATAATTAGTTATATCAGGCTCTAGAGACATTTTTTACCACTTTTTTAGTGAACATAATGATAATAATGAACACTATCAAGTTTCGAAGGCCCTGTCAACCGATTACACTACGTAAAATGTGATTACAAATCGCTACCTAATCACTAGAAGTGTTAAAATTCCAGGGGTGTGCGATGTAACATTCTAAGTATGTGAGGTCATTATATATACTTAAACTATGGCTAGCTAAGACAAGTAAGTTATTCAAGTCGATGGTAAAGAGGTTTCTAATGCCTTCTATTTTCTTTCAAAAGAAAAGAGGAATAGGGGCTATTTGTTTCCTCTTCAGTAGTTCTAACAAAATCGACTGAGAAGTGTAGGCTAAGATTTAGATGGATGTCCAAGATGAAATAACAAGTTTGTCATTGAGGAGAAAATGATTTAATGCAGTTTCGTTCAGACGAACAAAGCTTGCCTTTTTTTTTCAGAAACGAGAATTAGTTTTTTTCTATATGTAAAATAAGCTCCATCTTTCATTTTCAGTTGAATATACACGCCAAGTTTAGTGTTCTTTGGAAGATTCCAGCGGATCACTGTTTAAAAGTTTCAGTTATGGTTTCTTGTTTAAAAAACACACAACCATAGTTCAAAGCAAATGAGGCGATCGTGGCCGAGAGCTTAACATGACAAACTCTGGATGTGCGAGTCCAATGTTCGCGTCCCATTATCGAAAAAAAAAGTGCTCCGCAGTTTGGGGTGGTGGGTACGTTATAAGGGTGGCAGTCGAAAAATATTTGGGTTGTATCATATAGAAAGTAAGTCATGAATGTATCAATGAAACTGGGAGTTTTATCACTGGAAACAAAATGACAGTTGCTAATTGAAGAAAATGGCATTTTTGTATTGCTGTTATTGGAGGAAACTGACTCTTGCAGGCCAGTTTATCACTGCAGACTCTATGGTTACCAGTTAATTGATTTCAGCATAGCACTGCGCCTGTAAAATTAAATATTTGATAAGATTGTCAGCAACACTGCACATTGTATGATTACTGAAATATAGTGTCAGTCACTGAATTTGTTATTCAAAGATTGAATACAGATTTTAGGATTATATTGAGAATTTCATCATTTTAAGGTTGTAAAGGTGTCACACCATTCAACAAACTTTGTGTAAATTCAACGACACCTGGATAGCTTCATCGTTTTTTATCACCTTCGAATATTTCCCATTGGTGCTTTGGGAAATTAACTATTTCTTTTTAGAAAGAACTAGAATTGACATTTTGTAATCCAACTACTTATAGCTAGCAAGAGCTGTGAACATTTAATTCATTGGTTAACTTATCAACTTCTAGTGTTGATCTTACTACATATTAATTGGCAAAGCATTAAATATACATTGCATGTATTTTACTGTAGTGATGAGTAATAAACTGATGTGCAGCAGTATTACTGCATTTTAACTGTAGGGTATCTACTGGTATAAAATCATCAGTACTTGTACTTAAGTTTAAAATAATAATTATAGTACATGTTTAGTTTACCCACTAATCAAAGTTTAACATGTTTTCTTGTACAGATAAGTTTTCAGGATACAAATATTTCGTTAACTCAGCGGACTTGTATTAAATACAATCTCTTGTTACTTGCAAGAGTGCAATTATTTTTGTTATTAGCTTAGAAGCAAATAACTAAATATCGTATTAACTCAGTAGATTAAAGCTAGATATCTTGTAAACTCAGCAGTGAACCACTAAATGTCTTGTTAAGTCAGAAGCAAATAACTAAATATCGTATTAACTCAGTAGATTAAAGCTAGATATCTTGTAAACTCAGCAGTGAACCACTAAATGTCTTGTTAAGT
>NW_013665669.1:1235371-1238479 GCF_000517525.1 Limulus polyphemus | reverse complement strand
TTGTTCTCTCAGCAGCAAAGAAATAAATATATTGTTATTTCAGCAGCGATCAACTATACAAATAGCTTGTTAATTCAGCAGCGAACAATTAGATATCTTGTAAACTGAGCTGCGTAGAGCTAGATATTTTGTTATCTCAACAGCGAACCACTAAATTAATTGTTAAATCAGAAGCAAATAATTAATTATTTTGTTAACTCATTAGCGTACAGCTCAATATCATGTTCATTCAGCAGCGAACAGCTAAATATGTTCATTCAGCAGCGAACAGCTAAATATGTTCATTCAGCAGCGAACAGCTAGATAGATATCTTGTTAACTCAGCAGCGGACTATTGAATATATTGGTTTCTCAGCTAGCACCATAGAGTGAGTAGGTCCTTTTTCCAAAAATTGTGGACTTTTTCTTCTACACAAAGGATTTACATGAAAGTAGAGTGTTTGTTAAAAAAATACAAAAAATAAAAATAAAATTGCACTTTCTGGGCTTTATAGGATGTTAGAGTGGTTATTAGATCTCCCCCCCCCCCGCTACGTCCCTGAATCGGTGTACAATTTTGCACTTATATCTAGAACAACTCATCTATTAAAATAGAGGTTCGTATTGATTGGATACTATAAAATATTATGTCCTTTTGCCAGTTGCTTAAGTCTTTATTTTACATAAACAGATATAGTTACAGGGATGTTAAAAGTTATAAATTGAATAGATTGAAAACAAAAACTAATTATAACTCCGTTTTTGTTGTTTTTTTTCAAAAATGTCCTGCAAGGGAATCTTCAATGATAATAATATTTTGTTTAAATTACCTGTTTTCACGGCGAAGTTTTGAACATAATTTTTAAAAGCAGACTATTTAAAGTTTTCTGAATCTTATCATAGCATTATAAATGTCATTCATCCTCCTCTTTTATTTCTCTATATTTGACTGTCTGGAGAAAATAGACCTGTTCAGCAAATCACTTTAGATAATTTAATTCAATATCTAACACTTAAACCAGCATTCATTCACCAGTTAACTGAATAGGTATGTCGCTGGTTTACGTCAGCTCTATGAAATAATGATGTTTTGTTATGCTTGACAAGATCGGGTAATCCAGTCAGACTTGTTGGAATTGTTTTTAACCTTAGCGAGTAAAACTGAATATTCCAGAAATAAAAAAATACGAACTTTAATAGATTTCTTTTTCTCTTGTGGGTTTCGTATGCAATAAAAATTAGATATTTCCATAAACTTCACAGAAGTCTCATTTATATCAGGAATTTGACACACAATGCCTACGTCTATAGGTTGGTATGAGTAATAACTGTTTGACATCAGGCTCACCGTCGTTTTATTGCATGCCAATATTTTGTAACTTTGCACATTGTTTAGGTCGTTAGCTCTGTTACAAGCATTGGCATAATAAAAACAGAAATGACTTTCATAATAACAGTATAAGTGTACTTACCCTAAACTGATATGTTAAGAATTTCATTTCCCTACCTGTAACAGGTGATAGTTGGTTTGATGGATGAAGACGTTCACTGGTTTTAAGATTGAGAACCATTCCCTCCTCCGTAAATCGTTATAAGCATTATTTAATTCTGTGTTTAACTGTTGTAGAAGGATATTCTCAGTAGTTGTACTTTATATTTTATAATTGTTGACTTAAGAAACAAGCGATTACTCCTAGACAAAGTTTACAGAAAGATTAGTTTGAACGCTTGGTTGTGTCTCGAGAGTGAGAAGTGTTTGCTTCAGGTGGCAGAAGTGGGCACCGTAGTGCCTTCCGCGGCTCTACTGTTTGTGGACTTCTGGGATACGAGTGACGATGCTCTGAAGTGACGCAGTCACTTTGCCCCGCCTACGTTTTTTTCAACAGATATATCGATGGCCTATCAGAAAAGAGAGTCTCGCCCATTTAGGCAGACCATGAAAACGGCGTTGAAAAGACCACAAAATGTAGGAGTGAACTAACATTTTATAGTCTGTATAGTACAAATAAGTGTTTCTCTCAAAATATCTGAATTGGAAGAGTAACAAAATAGACGTGCATTATCAATAATCGTAAAGATCTCTAATACAAAATGAATTATTAATATAATCTATTTTTAACTTATTCTCCTGATATTTTGAGATATATATTGAAGCTAACAATCCTTTACCACCTTGTCTCGTTTATGTTGTTTTTTGTCTATTCTTTGGATGAAGATTATAAAAACAAGAAAGTTAAAACCATGAAATATCTAGCTATTTTTTGATCGTACGTCATGACATAATTATTTTTGTTATTAATAAATATAATCGATATTACGTATCACTAATAACAAACATCATTCAACATAATGTTTGAAAGATCTATGAAGATTTGTCCTCGTGTTTATTTACCGTAGCAACCAAAGGGAGTAACTCAAATAACTTCTGTTTAATTATGTTTATTTCTAAACGACGCTTGATATATATAAGTGAAGGCTTGCTTGAAAAGGCTACTGTCTCTTATACATGTTAGATCACTATACATTATGTTATGTCGTTTAAGATATACAAATTAATTATAGCTTTTGAACGTTAAGTTTTACATACACACAAATCAGACATAACCTGTGAACGTCAGGTTTTACAAACATACAAATCAGACATAACCTGTGAACGTCAGGTTTTACAAACATACAAATCAGACATAACGTGTAAACGTCAGGTTTTACAAACATACAAATCAGACATAACCTGTGAACGTCAGGTTTTACAAACATACAAATCAGACATAACCTGTGAACGTCAGGTTTTACAAACATACAAATCAGACATAACCTGTGAACGTCAGGTTTTACAAACATACAAATCAGACATCCCTTTTGAGCGTCAGGGTTTACACACAAAGAAGTAAATAATCTTTAGACGTGAGGTTTTCATACATTGCAAGTATGTATGTACGCTGAACATCAAGACATACACAATTATAATATTCGAATTTCGTGCTTACGTACAAACATATAATCTATAACCCCTTAAACATCAGTTTTAGATACATAGAAGTAAATGAAAACATTCGCACATCATGTTTATACGTATACAAGATGCAAAGATGTTTACACGTACAGTGTTATGAGTTTACATCAACATAT
>NW_013665669.1:1219408-1234569 GCF_000517525.1 Limulus polyphemus | reverse complement strand
GTTTTTCTAACACTATGTATGTACATACAGTGTTTACACTACATAAAGGCAGACAGTGTTACTTGCTTACCTACACATACACACACACTAATATATATATATATATATATATACATATGTCCAGTGTGAGTAAACAAAATATTTTTCAAACTCATACCACAAAACAGTTCGACAACAGATTCACTAAATTTGAACTGCATGTATTGCTTAATTTAAAGGTTACGTAAATATGCAAGTTTAATGTTAACGAGTATATAAAGATTCACAAGAGTTGTTGCTGCTGTTGCTTTTTTTTTGTAAACACGGCGTAATAATCATAATGTTCCTTTCAATCATGTATTTTTTAATCCTTGTTTTATTAAGGGATATGTAAATTATAATTTTTAACTTGTTTACGGTATCAACTAAGACTTCATACATTCAAGCCACACGGTAGCTCAGCGGTAAGCTTGAGGACTTATAACGCTAGAATTCAAGGTCCAATCTCTTCTGTGAACACAGCAAAGATAGCTCTTTATGCAACTTTGTGATTCACATCAAACTTAAGCCATATATTTCATATTTCAGGGTCACATTTCCATTTAGAAACGAAGTATTGCTAACTCCGTCAAAGTATTCCATTAAACAAATAATTGCAGCACAACAAAGTATTACTGACAGAATGCTAGAATCTTTCACGAGATAACTCACATTATATTACTCCAGTTCTTATAGACTACATAGAATATAGTTCCACAGATTCAACTTTCTCTTTTAAATACATTATTTTAATACAGTAATGTTGTTTATATAGCAAATGTATGTGTAGAAGAGCCATTAGAATTTACACTGCGTTTGTTTAATCCCTGGTAAGCAACGAAAGAGGTTTAGTCACGTGGCGGTCGCCGCAGAGGGAAGCCGTGGCATCCCGCAAACATGTTTAGCATCTATGTATTTAGTTCACGATAAACCATTCTCTGTTTGTTGTACAATGCCACCATGGTTTAAACCTATGGCTAGAAGTTTATGTTCATTGTTTTCCGAGGAAGATTATTCATATAGTAAAGACTGTTATATGATGTAGAGCTAAAGAATAAACCACCTCGATGAAAATGTTCTCCATGACAGAGGAAAATCTCATACACCAGAACGTTTAAGATTGGAACAAGCTCCGAAACAACACACTGAAGTAAGGGTAACGTTATGCATATGAAATAGTACGTTCATGTTTTATGACGTACAGCTAAAAAACAAACAACCTTGAAGAAAATGTTCTCCATGGCAGCGGAAAATCTCATAAATCAGAACGTTTAAGATATGAACAGGCTCCGAAACAACAACCTACAATGAAGTAAGGGTAACGTTATGCATATGAAATAGAACGTTCCTGTCCGAAAAAAGCATTGGGGTGACGCTGTGTATATCGTTCAATGCGGTCAACAAGATAATAAACAAGGGTTTGAAGTTGACGATGGCTTATAAGCTAGCAGACACATCTCTAAATTAACGAATTGTTCGTGAGAATGTCTATAGAAGAAAGCAGAATGAGAGCAGTTTACTGTCAAGTTCTGCACAGCTTTAATGTTTTCGTTTTGTGCCTTTAGTCTGCTTAAAAGTGGTATTTGAAGCCCAAATCCATATTCATTGAAAGGTCTGTGTAAATGTGGCTTAAGACTGACATCGTCACCCTTTGTTGAGGCTTGTTACAATGGAAATTGTCATTTTTGGGTAACGGTGTGTAATCCTGACCATCAGACTCAGAACGACTGATTATGGAATAAGCGTTTCCAAGTACAATGCTGGACCTTGAAAAGCATTTCTATAAAGTGCGATTAACCTTTATTATAAACATAAAAACGCAACCATTTGCAAAAGTCCGTGAAGTTGGAGAAGACACTAATTCGTGTTTTAATACAGATAAAGTGTAAACTTCTGTGAAACTGGATGACAATAATTTATCTTTTGGCTATTATGGAAAGGTATAAGATGTTTGTGAAGTTAAAGAAAACATCATGGTCTGAAGAGTAGACAAACAAAACTCAGAAGAACTGCATTAGTGGTAGCCTGGTAGTCTGAATAGTTAAAAATATCCTGAATAAAGTAGCAATGGAGTTAACTCAAATGGAAAAGCTCTCGCTTGAATTCAATAATTAACAGCTCCTGCTCTAAGGAGAGCGTTCAATTGTACATACTAAAGGGTTAATCCTATAGTAACTGCACTAAGGTCCTTTTTAACTAGTCAAACTACCTGACTTTTGACATAAAATTATTCCTATACGGATCTACAAAACATGCATATCATTTATCATCACTATCAGCCATCCATTAACTACAGTTAATGTAAGATTATTTTATCGTATACTATTCCGAAAACTGCAGTATATCTGCTTTAGCAGTTCTAATAAATATACTATACATTATGTAGTAGGTTCAACTTATTTATTGTACCTAGCACAAAAATACTTATTAATGGACTACACCTAATACAGCAATATTAACTGATATACTACATCTAATACAGTAATAATAGTTTATATACTACACCTAATACAGTAATAATAATTTATATACTACACCTCATACAGTAATATTCATTGATATGCTACATCTCATACAGTAGTATTCATTGATGTACTACACCTAATACAGTAATATGTAATATTAATTGATATACTACACCTCATACAGTATTATTAATTTATATACTACACCTCATACAGTATTATTAATTTATATACTACACCTAATACAGTAATAATTATTTATATACTACACCTAATACAGTAATAATTATTTATAAACTACACCTCATACAGTAATATTAATTGATATACTACACCTCATACAGTAATATTAATTGATATACTACACCTAATACAGTAATAATAACTTATATACTACACCTAATACAGTAAAAATAACTTATATACTACACCTAATACAGTAAAAATAACTTATATACTACACCTAATACAGTAATAATAACTTATATACTACACCTAATACAGTAATAATAACTTATATGCTACACCTAATAGTGTAGTATTCATTGATACAATACACATAATTCAGAGATATTAGCTGCTTTTTTTATCTTAATACAAGATTCGCTAAAGTATTTATGGCTGAACAGTTGCGAAAAGAAGCAAAAAAAAAAACCTTAGGCATCAGTCTTACTTTAGTTATTAAAATAAACAACCTTTAACATCAATCTTACGTTAGTTATTAAAATAAACAACCTTTAACATTAGTCTTACGTTAGTTATTAAGACAAACAAGCTTAAGCATCAGTCTTACGTTAGTTATTAAAATAAACAACCTTAGGCATCAGTCTTACGTTAGTTATCAAATTGTGATATAAACGTGGACGAGACATTCTGTTGTAAATTAAGCGATTTCTGTCGCACAACACAGTACAGTTCTTGTACAAGGGAGTGAATGTCAATTACAAGACTGCTTTTAATGATCAGAAGATTAACTGGTACACGAGATACACGGTAATATAGTATTAAGTTAAAGCAGATATGATGAAGTCGTAGTTGACAGTTAAGATTATTATAATTATCATCCGGGGCTTTGGGAGGACACTGAATCATATCATTAGAAATGGTTTATCGCTGTGACGCTGCGTATTGATCGTGATTCTCTGTCAGCTCTTAAAAGATGTACTAATCTTTGTCAGTGTATGCGTTTCTTTTTGATAAGGTTTATAACGACATACAGGGGCTTAGGTTTAAAGAAAGATTACATAGAACATTACAAAGGAGAATCGCCATAACTTCCTGATTGACAGGTTAATAATGAGAAACAAATATGAGGTCCCGCCATTTTGTGAATTATCCCTGATTGAAGAACTGTCTTCACTTTCTTTTATTTAACTCTCGAGAGATTGGAACCCGGTAACTTGTATATACTTATCTGTCTATCTTTGAAAATGTGAACAAACCCTCATATAACACATCAGGACGGGAGAAAGAATAAAACAATTATATAGAAAAACACACTTAAAAAACAATGCCATGTTAATACGCACAAGCTTTCACGTATAAAGTTCCAATACTGAATGATATACAGAATTAACTCAGTCAAACAGTTAAAAGATGATAGTTATACTTAGAGATACAGAGTCAGCCAGCCACAGAAACCGTATACTGATAAACAGATGTACAGCTAAGTAATATCAGGAGAAATAAACGGCAACTTATTGCTACTCATGTGATTATGGGCATACATAAAAAATTTTATTTTTTCTCTTCGTATTAGAAATGACGTAGCGACACATGAAAAATAAGTGTTTTAGTGGTCTATGCTGTTACATCGATTGTTTTACATTGATGCATGATCTAGTTTGGCGGACAAAAATATTCTAATAATAAAACATATGGTATAAAATAGAGTGCTTCTTTGTGAAAAGATATTTTAAGTAAAATGTTTTATTGACATATCATGGCATTATATACCAAAATAAATTTTCGCCTGAGACTAAATGAACAGTAAGTAGCAGCAGTCTATGTGTGATGTTGTTTAAATAAAACAATACTCTAGTGACGCAAAATATTACATGCTATGAAGTAAAATAATGACCCAGAACAATAATAATATGTGTTTCTACATAGGTTGAGTACGTTATACTGAATAGATTTTGGAGCCTCACCACGTTGTCACAGTCCATGTCACCACGGTCGGTTATGCAGTATTTATTGATCGTGCTTCTTGACAATTGCACTGTAGTGTAGCATTTCAAAAGGCTCTTTTGTCAGGATGTCATCTTCAAAGCACATCCCTCCTTCCTGGAGGGTTTCCATAATCCATCTAGTGTACGAGAATTATATGCTCATTACAAATTTCCATAAAAACCGTGTTTTCTACTTATGTGAGCGAAAATGATGTTCTTGCGAAGGTTTTTCCAGTGATTTATTTTATTTCTGCAAATTCGTATGGGTCCAATGATCTTTTTAAATCCATCATCAGTAGTACTGTACTGCTGAAGCAAATAATATATCTTCTGTAGTTGAGAAATAGCTTAAGACATTTTAAGATCACCTTCTTAAAGCTGCTTGCTGGAGAAGTTGACCCCATACAGCAATTCGTGCTGTATCACAAGGCTAGCCATAATATTTGAAATTTAATAACTTGATAGCGATTTCTTTCGCTTGACTTCGTAAGTAGTCCAGAGGTATAGCACCATTCCCTCTAGTTTACTCAGAACATCTTACGTTATACGTGCAATGTTTTTATTTTTATTTTTAGCGGCGAAAAGCCGAAGAAATGCTCGTTGATTCTGACATCTACATTTTCAGTTGCAGGTGCTCTTTCAGAGTAACAAATCCAATGATCATTGTCATCTACCATGTGTGGCTCATATCAGAAGTATATAGTTGAGGACAATCGAGTAAGTATGCCATTTTTAGCAGTATTCAAAATTGGATCTGGACCTTGTTACAGCTATTAAATTTGCTCATTCAAGTTGGATGTCCTCTCGCAGATAGCGTGGTAATTCTTCAAAAGTGCTTTTTAAAAAAAAATATCAATCAAGACTAAATATCGAATAAATATCAGGAACATTTCATTTTTGGGTGTGAAGAGCTTTCTATGATATCACGAAAACCAAAGGTTTGAGTTCTAGGTGCCATTAACAAGGCAATAAATCTTTGAAGAAATCTTTCAAATGCAGCTTGCTCATGCCCGTCACTTGTTTCATCAGTCGTAGGTTCCTGGCACCATTTTCAGTCAAGATTTCAAATCTTTCCTCTGTTGAAATGTCTTTAGACGATCCACTGGCTTTTCCTGTCGGCTTTTTTTTTACGTTTTACGATAGTTGAAGTGAGTTGTGACGAAAACCTTGCAGCAACATGTAAAAGTGAAACGCGTGTGACCAATTACTGAGCTCAATGTCTTGGTATACCTTCTTCAATTACATTTTTTTCTCTCGTCTTTTGGAAAGTCAAGTGTCTGAAGCTATCATGTACCCATCTCGACCACCAACATCCACTGCAAATTTGTAATGATTTTTGGCCATTTAACTGAATCACCCAAACCAAATGTACACGCATTTCGCTTTACGTCCGCTTTTCTTCTTTAGTATTGCTCATCTCATGAGAAGATGCAGTTCCTTCAATTTAGTAATTTCTGAAAGAGCGTTGCATGAGTTGTAGCAATGATTTTTTTCCCCACTATTTTCAACAGCATTTGTTCCTTGAGTCATTCTAATAGTAGTTCCTCTACTTTATTTTAATATTTCATTTTTTTGTGCTTTTCTTTTCTAATTTCCAGCATCAGAAAGACGGTGTCATCCACCAGGGAAGTTTTTCAAGTCCCTGTTTTTTTATAATTTTTGAGTTATCATCTATTAATTGTCGCTTTTAACATGTTTGTTGAATTTCGCGCAAAGCTACTTAAGAGTTATTTGGATTAACCGTCCTGAATTTTGAACTGATGGATTAGAAGAAAAGCAACTAGTCGACACCACCCATTGCGAACTCTTGGGCTCATTTTTGAAGACCGAATAGGAAGATTTGATCATAACTCTTATAACGCACTAAAGAGTGGAGAGGGATTTTGTTTACGGTAACAGAAAGAAAATTACGGAACCTCAGATCTACAGTGCAACAGGCTAACCATTGGAACGAGGTGGCCCTGTGGTTTAGCTATTTTGCACTTTTATAAAATCTAAAAAAAAAATTATACGAATTTATAGCCGCGGCATAATGGCTTAAAGAATGGATCTGAATTTGTAAAGTATAAACTTTTAGCTCATAATTCTGTCATCTCTCGACCGATTTGAGATCTAATTACAGTTTTCGACTCAGCAGGCCAAATACTTTTGATTGATGTATTCGACCACGCCCAAGGTCTCATAGATTAATTTACTCTACTCCTGCCTAAAAGAATCTCAATTTGAGGGTAGATCCTGATGAGTAATAAAATCGAATCGGGTATACGCGCGCCATACGCTTGGTATTGTTGACGCACAAAAATATAGCTAATAGAAAGGAAATCATAGATTATTTTTCTCTAATTCTACCGCAGCTATTGAGGATTCTCTATTGTTTGTTATGCGCGTCTTTTGATAACAAAACATTTTTTTTATGCCGAGCTCGTGCCTCGCTTACATGCCACATAGGCTAGTTTCTAGAAACTTTTATATAGTTAGATCTTTTTTTGCAATACTTTTAACGTGCGAACTTCCTAAAAGCACAAGAAATTTCAACTGTTTAAGGAAACTGAATGCTCCGTCTCGCTCTTTCCTTGGCTATCCGCATCATTAGTGCTCAACTTAGGGAAACGTTTCAAGACAGGCTATATTGAAAACGTAAAGCGACCTCCGAAAATGAACGCTTGAGTAAAACACTTTTTATTTTGAATGTTTCTACTCAGTTACCTTAGACGATTGCCTACTTTGCTTATCCTATAATGCTAATCTTGTAAGTGATGTAATCTTAAAGTTATTATAAAGTTTTACGGGCTATCTATTCTCTAGTCTTAATTCGTTTTCCATTTTCGCCTATGGAACTTCATCATTTTCATTTAGGCTTGTTATCCTATAATCTAGAATCTTTCATTTATTCACTCTAGTAAATGGCCCAGCATGACCAAGTGGTTAGGACGCTTGACTCGCAATCTGATGGTCGTGAGTTCGAATCCCCATCCCACTAAACATACTCGCCCTTTCAGCCGAAGGGGCGTTATAAAGTAACGGTCAATCCCACTATTCGTTGGTATAAGAGTTGCCCAAGAGTTGGCGGTGGGTGGTAATGACTAGATGCCTTCCCTCTAGTCTTTCACTGCTAAATTAGGGACGGCTAGCGCAGATAACCCTCATGTAGCTTTGCGTGAAATTCAAACTAAATAAACTAGTAAATCTTGAAATCGTTGATATAATATTTCAAATTTTTACACGTTCCTACTTGGTTCCTACTTCTTCTATCTTAATGTACGTGACAATATATGTTTTGTACCTTATCGGGTTCTTGCTCCCATAACCATAACTGTATAGCTTCAATATGTCATTGAACAACTTATGGCTTATTACTAACAGATAAAGTTGCTTAATGTAAAGAAAGCGTTACTTGTTTTAACAGTATTTTAATGGATCAGTTCTTCAGATGATGATAGGCTTAAAACAAATATAGCAATTTATACTATGTAGATGTAAAGTTCATCTTCATATCAGAGGTATTTTTAGTTAAGGTTTCACTCTCATTTATGACGTTTAAAAAACATAGAATTACATTGTTAAATATAAAAATACGATAAATAAGATTATTCTTGCTAGTGATATGGAGTGAGGCTAAAATGTTTCTCGTGAATTAATGTTTTGGCCAACATTGGGACTTAAGTTCTCTACTCTGGTATAAAAATAATAAAGTAAACTAAAGTGGAAATAAAATAAGCCCAAGTTAATCAATATGTTGCTTATAAACGTAGCTAGCTTTTCGTCGCTCTTAACACATTTTTATATAACGCTAGGGATTGGATCAAAGTCAGATCCAATGCAAATGTGGGAATTCATAAGATTTCTGCAAGTGCTGGAACACATGAGTGGCCTGCTTCTTGGGGATATTCTTAAATATTGAAGTACAGCATTTTAAAAACCAAAATACGTCAAAATGCTAATTTTATGGTTCCACCGTTTCTGAAAATTATACAGTTTGCGAAATACTCACTCAGCTTAAAATGTTAAAATTGATATATGAGAACTTTAACGTCAAGTAAAGGCAACTGCTGATTATTAACTTAAATCCACCAATTGACAACTTTGATCACATTTGCAAAGCAGTAACTATGCGCAAAAAAATAAAATTCGTGTTGCCATGCGCGAAGAATAACAATGAGACTAACCGGCACCGACTGGCTCAAATAGCGGTAAAGCGATCTTATAAGTTCTAGATCGCTAGTTTCAATTAACAAATCAAATTACCGTCTGTAAATGTTTAATGTTTTCAATCTGGATGAATCATTTATCGGTACTACCTTTCCTTAGTTATATTATTAATGTTTTAAAATCAGAGCTGTTATTATGAGAAGAAAAACAGTACTCTGTGGAAGCAGATATCCAAGTATTTTTAAAGGCTTTATTTATATATATTCTTTAATATAACATCATTCCCTGATTTCAGTCTTCGCGACAGTGCAGAAATAATGGGCAAGAAAGCAACCCGTACACGTGTAATATTTCACAGCAAGAACGTTATTTTAAACACGAACTCAGAAAATAGAGAATAACTACTTTTAGCATTATTTGTGTAAATCAAAATTCTGAAAATGGAAAAAGTCAATAATGAGTAGTAAAATGCCTATTAAACCATAAAACTGGTTTTGATACAGTTTAAGAGTTCATATATTTTTCCGTACCATAACCTCCTCTAGACAAAGTAAAACTGTCTAAAAATCAGAAGATTAAAATACGTTAAGAAAGTCAGTCTTGAGAGACCAAATAAATTATTTATAATTCGGCCTCTTCTTTTACAACAAGCATTATTTCAATCGGTTAGGTGGTTGTACAATTTGTACAGAGGGATAAGACAGTCGAACTTGATGCATGTTCTATTTCAGGAGCACAGTAAACCTTACTTAAAAACACACCTACACACAGTAAAAATTGCTGTAGATTGGGACAAGTAAATGCACGCTTACCTGATGTGCAAAGATGTTGGGTTACAAAATCGTCGGTTTTTTTCAACGTCGTACAAGTCGACTGAGTGAGCAAAGCAGATTTCTCACCTCTTCATCATTATTTCGGCACCCACACCAGAGCGAATGACCTCAGGTTTAATTGGCGAGGGAAGTAATTTGATTCAAATACTCATAATTGGTTTACCGTAAGCCCACACAATGGCTTTCTCCAAGCGTTTAGGGTTAACAACATTATCTGTTCTCGTTCACTTGTTACAAACCCAACTAAAATGTGCAGGCATTAGTTCACTTACACTCATCGTGTGCGCACACCACACAGAACAATTTGCTGTGCTTGTACATTTAAGCACTACTAATAACTTCTGCCAAATTATCTGCGCCCCCTCACCGGAAACGTAAATTGTGGCTGAAAAAAAGCGACATCAGAAAATATCAAAGTTCGTGATCGACCTTTGCCCTTTAGAAAAACAACCAAATCTAGTCAGTCCGTTTATTGACGCAAATTACAGCGATTTCTTTAAATCCAGTCTAATTATTGACGCAAATTGCGCTGACATCTTTAAACCTAGATTTTACACATTATCAACATCAGTAAACCTTATCATTCGCCAGCAATGTGCTAGAATAGTTGTTGCATAATTAATCAATTAAACAGTCTAAGTATTCTACATAATTGAGATCTAATTTGTATTAGTTTTGTAGACAATACTTCTGTTTTTTGTTCGTTTAAAACTTGTCATTGCTGTTTATTTTATGAATCGACTCCTTCGATTTCTTTCCTTGCCTATACCACGGTAGCTTACCAAATGCTCTATATTTATCTCTCTATGAGTAATTTGATTTACTTCTTGTTCTACACAAGTTGCAGCGATGATGGTGCTTCAAAAACAGTCCCTGATTGGATTACTAAATAGAAATAAATATCGTCAGGCGTAATGGGAACTGTTTTGACACCCTGAAGTAAAGAATAAAGAATAAGATCGAATGAAGAATATAATGTTTAACAAGAGGGAATCCTCAATAGCCGCAGCACATGACATTATTTTAGGTAGGATTAGAGTTAATTAATCTATGAGACCGTTGTTTCCACTTTTTTTAGCTATATTTTTGTGTGCCAGCAATACCAAGTCTGGGGCGCGCGTATACCTGATTCGATTTTATCAGGATCTCTGTCATCCTACCCTCAAATTGAAATTCTTTTAGGCAGGACTAGAGTAAATTAATCTATGAGACCTTAGGCATGGTAAAGTGCATCATTCGATAGGGTTTGACCTCCTGAGTCGAAAACTGTACTTAGATCTCAAATCGATCAAGAGATGACGAAGCTATGTGCTAAAAGTTTGTACTTGAAGGAAACACACAAACTCAGAGCCGTTTTATGAGCCGCTATATAATTGATTAGACTCACCAGCTTAAAAAAATGGTGTTAACACCATAACAGTTGTTATTCTAACAAATGATTTATATAAATAGCGTTCCGACTACTATGTTGATTCTTCTACAAGATGTTTTGTTTATGGGAATAAGAATTTTTGGCGATTTTAAAGAAGCGTCTTCTAAGGATTTGGCTCTTGTAAAAATCTTGTCGAAATTATATTTCTTCCTTAATAGTTATCCCCTGGTGGGACAGCGGTAAGTTTAAGGACTTACAACTTACAAGTAAACATACAAACAAATAATCTTTAATAGTTAAAATATTTCGCTTAAAGAAAGATGAAAGAAACCAACAGAACCTCGACAGGTCGAGTGTTGCCTATTGCGAATTGGAATGTTTAATATTCGAACTGTGACATGCCGCTGAACATGTCCCGCACTTTTAGCTCTTGAGGCGTTATAATCATGATAGTGAATCCGAGATATGTCGCTGAACACGCCCCGCACTCTTAGCTCTGGGGGCGTTATAACCATGATAGTCAGTTCGTGATATGCCGCTGAATACGACCCGCACTTTTAGCTCTAAGGGCGTTATGTTCATGATATTAAATCCCTCTTCTGGTTAAGAGTAGCTTATGTATATTACTGACTAGATGCCGTTCATCAGGTCAGTAGTTTTAATTCAGGTTGAAAATACCAAACACCAGAATTTTGAGCAACCAATTGTTTGAACTTTGCTAACTATAGATACGTTTCGACAGTCCGAATAGTTAGTAGAAAATTTTGCTAAATGAAAATAACTTTGAAATACATATATTTGCTACTCACGTTTAATAAACATTCTCCAACAATGTTTTCCTTATATTTACAAAATAATAAATTTTCTTCATAATATTCAGATTAATTAGTTTTTGTATAAATTATAATCCCTATACGTTTTGAAAAATAATTACTGTTATTATCATATTTTCTAATATAAAAACTGTAGGACTATTATTATCAAAGAAATATATTATTAATGCTACCTAAAATATAATACTTCCAATATCACTTTTAATGAATAACTCCTAAGCTGGCTAACACGGCATTATGTTATAATGAATGTGCTATTACCTTACATTAAGATCAATAGTAATTTTAAATACTTAGTGTTAAAGGAGCAAATTAGCAAATAAAGGAATTTGTAGAAACCCCTCAGTAGTTGCACATCCTATCAGAGGGCTTTGCAGTAGCTGAAAGAGTTTGTCTTTTTTGCAAATAAAATAAATACATTTCCCTATCTCTGGTGTGCTAATATTACACTTCTCTTTGTAGCTACAGAGTGTGACAGCCTCATGAATATAAGTAATAATATAACGAATGGAAACTAAATACTTATGCATATACGACTTTGGATTCCAAATATCCGAGATGAGGCTCATGACACTCAACTGGAAGAAGATATTTTATCGTAGTGCTTTGACACTACATGAAAACACATGAATGTCAAACATTAACGTAACCTACAGGTTTAAAGACATTAGGTAACCTTTGGTGTATTGTAGATTTAAAACAAAAACCTGTTCTGTCTTATACTTTATACAGGAATCAACTTATCAGCTTTCTGTTGTTTCTCTATTTACTTAACAAGTCTCTTTACTCTTACACTTGTTTTAAGTATAACGGCGACCTAGTTTGTAATACTGTATACATTACCTGAATAAGAAATGCAGATAGAATAATACAATTATATTCTTACTGTAAATTTATAATCCTCTAGATAAAGCGGGCGTGACCTATGACTTAGTGTGCTCGGACTGCGGATCCGAGGATTCACGGTACGTGTCATGATAACGTAACACAACGCCAGTCGCAACGTGGGACCATGGGTGCGTTATATGAATGACGGTCAAATCCAACTATTCGGTCAGGCAAGAACTATCTAAGAGTTGGCGGTGGGTGATTAGTTGGTTGTCTTCTTTCTAATTTAGCATTTCAAAATAGGTACCGCTTATGTATCTTTGTTAGAAAATTCTAAAACAAACAAACCAAGAGAAAACTGAATTTGTAATAGAATTGTAACGAACAACTCATATTTATTATTCTTAGAGTTGCAACCACAAAACCAAGCAGTTTTATTTATATTTACAAATCAATATACTCTTCTGGGCTCAATTAATTAACACGAAACTTCAGTTTTCTGGAATATTATCGTGATTGGTGGGTTACTCGATCATCGTGTTTTAGATGATACACAAACATTTAATGTAAACATTGGGATTAAATTTGAGTCATAAACTACACTGAAATATATTTTTATTAGTTTTTGTATTGTTTAATGTGTAACTAGTATTTACAAAATAACTCTTCCTCGTGTTAAAATATAACTAACACAAAAGCAAAAATACGTTAATAAATATCGAAATTTAATGTGGCGTTGAGATGATGGACAAAAAGAAGCTAAACTCTCTGATAAAGGACACTAAACTCATTGACATAGTTAATATATAACTTTTACTCACTTTATAAACACCGCCTTTAATAGCTAATAAGGCAGAACAAAACGATGCTATTTCAAAGTTTTTATATAGTTTTTATTGTTACTGACAGTTGTATTGAACACTTTACTTCATAATATCAATAGTTTTAATACTACTAACATTACAGCAACAGCTTACAAAACAGACGAATTTTACGGTTGTCGCTGTTGGCTCAAGGTGTCATAATGAATGTGAAAACATAAAGTAAATGGTTCGCAATGATTTGAAATTCATTATAAACACAGTTACTATGTGGGATGAAAATATTTGAAGATAATAGTAAAAGCAACTATTTTTTATCACCGGTTTCATTGAGAACTATGTAATTGAGTTTTCTCTACGTTACAAAACATTGTCAGCCGTCAACAGCAAGTAAAAGTATCTTGACTTATGCTTAATTGTACAACAGTAAACTCCTTGTAACTGTATAACTTGTTATAGAAAAGGATATATCGCTGAATTATCCTATTTCTTGCTACTTAAGCACCATCTTGAGCTTTGATCTAATAATTTTTTTTAATAATATACCAATCTTTTGGCACAACATGGGACCAATTGGTCCATCTCGGCTGTTCCATCCTCCAAAACTAAATTAAAATAATTTACAAAATATTAAAGCTAGCCCTTATCATTCATATATTTATGAATCTTTTTCTTAAACTCACTTAAATTTACTACCTCTACAATATCCGAAGGCAACCCATTCCAAAGGCCAGCCACCCTCTTAAAAAAATGAAACTGTCTTTGCTGAAGCTGACTCCTACCTTGCCAAAATATATATTTGTGTCCCCTAGTCCTACTATTCTCACTGTTAAATATGAAAAAAAGATGATGCATCAACACTATCAATTCCCTTTAAAATCTTAAACATCTCAATCAGACCCCCTAACTCTTCTTTTTCCAAGAGAAAACAATTTCAGAGATTTCAGCCTCTCCTCGTATGACAACCCCTCCATCCCAGGCACTATTCTAGTACAAAAATTCAATGTCTTTCCTAAGATAAGGAGCCCAAGGCTGAACACAATATTTTAAATGTGGCCTAACCAGTGACCTGTACAATGAAATTATAACCTCTTTAGACTTGTACTCAATATTTATGTAGATACAACCTAAAATACTATTTGCCTTACCACTAGCAACATCACAATGCTTGGATGGCATTAGAGACTAATGGACTGTTACACTAAGATCCCTTTCCTTCATAACACTATTAAGGTCATTCCCATCCAAATTATACTTATAATTCAATTTATGATAACCCACATGCATTATATTGCATTTAGTATAATTAAAACCCATCTGCCATTTATTTGCCCAACTCACTAAATGATCTAAATCCTTTTGTAAATCAGCAGCATCCACTTCACAGCTATCAACACCCAAGGTCTTAATATCATCTGCAAGTTTAAGTAATTTATTGACTATTCCTTCATCTATGTCATTGATGAAATCAAAAAGAGCAAGGGTCCTGAAACTGAGTCCTGAGGCCCAACACTTGAGAAATTAATCCAGTTTGACTGAACTCCATTTGTAACAACCCTCTGCTATCTTCCATCCAGCCACTCGTCTATCCAATTTGCTAACATATCCCCCACACCTATAGATATAATTTTTTTACAAGCCTTTTATATGGCACCTTGTCAAATGCTTTCT
>NW_013665669.1:1201039-1218463 GCF_000517525.1 Limulus polyphemus | reverse complement strand
TTCAAAGAATGTCAAAAGATTTGTAAGGCAAGATTTTCCTTTAGTGAAACCATATTGTTAAATGACTTTGCAAAGCATCTTTTAACAGACTTTTCAAAACTTTTCCCACACCTGATGTAAGAGTAATGGGTCTATAATTACTGGGACAATTTTTATCACCTCCTTTGAAAAGAGAAGTTACATTAGCTACCTTCCAATCCTCTGGTACCTGCCCACTATTCATTTACAAAGAATATTTATTTTTTGTTTTGTGTTAAGCGCAAAACTACATAATGGACTATCTGTGTTGTGCCTACCATGAGTATCGAAACTCGGTTTTTAGCGTCATAAGGTGACAGACTTATCACTGAGCCAATGGGGAGGGGCTACAAAGAAGAACTAATATAGGTTATAAAAACTTAGTTATTTTAAATTGTATTTTTTCCTTTATCAATAACCACATTTTAAATTCCCGTTTTCTATATCGACAATACATGCTTTATCAACGTAAAAGAGTAATTCTGATATGGCGTAAGCTTAAAACTTGTGGACACGTGAATCTTTGGAGGAATTGAGGAAATGAAATATTCGAAAATGCAGCTAGCTGGGTTTTTGGAACCGAAACAACGTCCTTGATAATTAACTCCATTTTAAATGAAACAAACAGATGATATAGAATGAGGCACTATGTAAATCTTATATCACATTGAAAAAGTCTCTAAAGATCAAGAAAATATATTTTTCGTTTATAGAGATTACATTATAAAATAATAATAATAAACTTTCAAGAAAGTGGTAAATTTGTAATTAAATGTAGCTTAGATTATTCTTGTTAACACATTCTACATGAAATTTACTTTTGCGACCAAGATTTCACACGATGTTTGTATTCTAAGAATTTATCACAAAAAAATGACGTGGCTTTTCATTTCAAAACTACGAATTATTTTATATCAGAAAATGTGTTTTATTCTGACTATTGAAGTAAGGCTAGGCATCTGACAAAAAACAACAACAACAAACAAGTCATATTTCGTACAATTGATACAAGTTCGTATTGTACATTAAAAAAAGGATAGCTAACATACACAAAAATTAAGTTCATTCCAATACCTTGTATTTAGTGGCTTAATACATACACTTATAAAAAGAAAGAAAGAATGAGAACATTGTTTGAGATATTGAAGTTAAATAATCTGAAGTTAATGAAGCTATTAAAATTTTAAAGCTGTTAAAACCCAATAGTCTCAGACTACCGTAAATTGAAACTAATAAAATTACCACAATCCTTTGCTACTTGAACTACCGTAACCTGGAACTATTGAAACTACTATATCTGGAGCTACTAAAACTATCGTAACCTAGAATGACTGAAACTGTCATAACCTGGATCTACTAAAACGACTATAATATGAAATCATTGAAACTACCATAATCCGGAGTTATTGAAACTAGCAATTATCTGGAACCCCTTAAGCCACAAGGACTATTAAACCTACCATAATCTGGAATTATTAAAACTACCGTACACAGGGGTAATGAAACAACTACAATCTAGATTTATTGAAATTAACAAATCCGGCAATATTAAAACTATCACATTCTAGAGTTGTTAAAGCTACTATAACCTGGAACATTTTAAACTACTATAAACTATGCTGTCAAAACTACTATAGTTTGAATCTATTGAAAATGTAATTCAGAACTTATCAAACTCTCATGGTATTTAGCTATTTAAACTATTGTGTTTTGTAAAAGCTATATTCTGGAGTTATTGAAACTAACAAAAATTGGATCAACGTAAAACCAACGTCATATAGAGCTATTGAAAGTACAATAATATCCAGTATTAAATTGGCATGATTTGAAATTATCAAAACTACCACGATCTCTCATTACTAACATTTCCGTAATCTGGAGCTTTGTTTTTTAATTACCATAACATAGAGTTTTAAAAAGCGGCCATAATCTGGGGAAAATCTTTTTTAGTTTCTATGCATAAATCATCACTATTGAAGTAATGACATACGTAGTATTATTATTCATTTGCTATATTTTACTTATTATTTGTAATTTATCTATGTAACATTTTTAAAACCTTTATTCTAGTTACAATTATTAAACCATACTATAGATAACATTACTGGATTTTCCTACTCAATTTCAGAGACTACGATTATCATATAAAAAACAGAAAAGGACCATTTCAAGGGCTGAACTAGTTTAAGTATGTCTGCAAAAGCACTTTATAAAGAACGAGGTAACAGCCTGTGGCAATCTCTAGAAATCTTACTTGGGTATTATACTTCGCAAATTATGAGTCAAATAACCGAATCGCCTTATGGAACGAACAGGTTCTAACGCTTCTGTGCGTCTTTAAGCGTTGTGTCTATCGAGCGTTTGGTCGTGATTTATTTAATTTGGCCCTACTTAAAAAGAAAAAAAAACCTCTTCTCATAAGCAGTTAAGTGAACCAAGACGGAACGGGGGGCCATAGTTACTGCAACGCGTAATTACATAGTCCGACTTTCCACTTCCGGTCAAATCGTGAGCCATTAAACGTGTCCATGTTATTTTCGTCAATATCCGAAAGTACTGCTTCTGGTTCGCAAGAATTACATATTTCATAAGTTCGGCCATTAATAAGACAGACCTGGCGGATAACCATAGTACTTCCGAGGTGCCTGACGGGAAATTGGACCTAGTTTGGCGTCTTAGTTTTCGCTCCAGCCCACACGGACGAATAGCCTGAGGTACAAAGGTATTGTATGAATGTTTAAAGAGCAGCGCTAAAGAGAATGAGCGTGAAGATCCAAATCTATTCTTACTGTCAGCATGACAATACAGAAGAACTAATTAGACCCTTACAAGATGAACTGTGTAAGTAGTTGGCACTCCTAACTTAGCAAATTGAAATTCCAGCTTTAAATTATGTTAACCACATGATCTACTTGTAACAATACAAAACCTTATGGTAGCTATAAATGTCTTGTTTTCACCAGAGGAACCACGTTAGTAGTTTTTAATTTAAAGTTTTGTAGACCCTATTCAGTTGCTTTAAATCCTTTTACAAAAACTACAGTTATTGTTATCAAGAAAATAATGTCTCGTGTTATGCTTACTTCACTAGCATTGCGTATATTAATTTTACAATAATGTTTGTTTGCTTCAGATCTTCACAAAAAACTACACAAGAGCTATCTGCGCTAACTGTCCATAATTTTAAACCCATTGACTAGAGGGGAGATAGCTTAACAGCATCCACCACTAACTGTTACACTACCGTAATTGAAAAGTGGGCTTTGACCGTCACTTTTATAACGCACATACGGCCACAAAGTGCGAGCTGTTTCTTTTCTTTTTCGTTTTAACATTATTCTAACCATGGACCTTTGGATCCACAACCCGACACGCTAACTACTAGGCCACCCCCACTATTGTAATAATGCCTTTAAATGAAAATATAAATATTATACTTCATACTAAAATTTATGATAATATTCAGCTAGTTGCTAGGTGTCATTGTTTCAATTTAATTCGTGGCAAGTAGACTTGATACTGTTATGTTTCTTACGAAATAATATATATGGTCTACGATATTCAGGATGCTTTGACTTAAACATTATCCGATTTCTGAAAATTTCTACTCGACGGTATTAATTGAGTTTTCATTAATCATCACGTGTTGCCGATGTATAATGTTTAATAGAAATACAGCTATACTTTATACGCAGTAGAATTTTCCAAGGCTTATAACATACGTAAAGTTTAGCTAGTCATAAAGTAACGCGCGAAAGCTCCAGTAGATAGTGCATTAGGTAAAGTTGAAATAATTATGACAATAACACGACCTACACTTAAAGCGAGTGACGTCTGTCAGGTGCAGGAGATCTATTTACAGAAAAAGTAATATGGTAATTACCAGTCATTTTACTACACCTGGTAGGTGTTTCAAGTACTACTTCGTCATAAGTATTTCACATTTCGTAAGTCATTCATGGTTTATATTAATAACTGAAAATGGAGCATGAGGCAAAAAAGTATATTGGGTTTAACTAAAAGCGCAATGAATTGGGTTTGGAACAATGGAAAAACAATTTACACGCATTGTTAAAGGGTAATAGGACCTTGTAATGTTATAACCATGTTAAAGCTAAATTATTTTTATAGATTAATATAATTCACTCACTTCCGTTTATTGTTATGCAAATGATTGTCATTTATTTTATGCTATAAGATAGTGGTCTCAACAATCTTATCTTTTTGATCATACTGAAGTGAATGATTAATCAGAGCTTAAACTAAAGTGCTCTAAAATATTAATGAATTATGAGTTGTTCTCAAAGAAGACATCTAAATGTTCCTATCATGTGGGCCCCCCAGTGGCACAGCGGCATGTCTGCGGACTTACAACGCTAGAATCCGGGCTTCGATACCCGTGGTGGGCAGAGCACAGATAGCCCATTGTGTAGCTTTGTGCTTAATTACAAACAAACAAACCTATCATGTGTAGAGCCGTTGGACGAACGGAAACCTGCCAATCATAACAGACTTATCGCAAAACGTCGAACTACTTCGAAAGCAAACGGCATAGAGTTGTTCGGACACCTGGCCAAGAAATACGTTCATGCACAACTCAAGCATACGACCATAAAAGGTGCTATTAGTTCATAACAAAGCACAAACACCTAGCAACAGTGCTAAGAATGCATACAGTGAACCAATGACAGGCGACGCAATGTTCTGTTATCAGATAACTCTCGCTTCACTCTACAGTCAGACAACAGTTGTAATCTAAAATTTACTACACAAACAATTCAAGGATAATTGATTTTTTTATTAATTCTTTAGCTATGACAAGGCTGAACCCTTTGCATAAACTAACGTTAATCACCCCACTCAATTTACTTTTATGCACTTTAAGCAATTAATGATCCGTTATGTGATCTAAAATGCAAATATTTGGTGATTCAAACTAAGCTAAGTTCGTAGATGAAGATTTAGTAGAGGAGGGTCTTTTTCTTTACAGTACATGACATTTTATATTTTAATTTGGTTTTGGGGTATGGTCAATATGAACAACAATGGTACTGCCATTGCATGGTTAAATCACAGCGATGATAAGGTCACGAGGTATCCTCAACCAGTCCTCTGATAGAGCTGTTTCCAGCATGTTTAGTGTCTGAAGTCATTTGACAGGATGTGACGTATCTGATAAATACTTGATGAAATTAAAGTTCAGCGAGCATGAAGACTACTCCACCCGGTCAATATTCTCTTCTTCTTCAATAAATGTTTCAACCAGCTCAACACGCTGAGGATGGGGTGGGAAGCGTTGTCATACATTAAGGTAAAGCAAGATCAGTTGGAGCAGTATGTATATAGACATACATATATGATAGCGTAAAGGGCCTTACAATGTTGTCCCTCAAACATTTGTCATTAACGGTGTCATTCTCTAGGATGTAGACGTCGATGTATCCATCAATGTTTACTGCTACTCCTTCTATACTTCCAACACCATATTATGCATAATATTCGTGTATTAAACTGATATTGGGTACCTTGCTGTGTACAGAATTTACTTCATTGGACATTTGGCATACAGAACAATCTTGTGAAGTTTGTTTTTAACCAACTCTACACTGACACAGCATTCATTGGTACCTGTGAATATCTGGCTTAATACTGTACTAGCAGGAATCGACAGATAGTGCTTGTGGAGGTTTACCTTTCCACTGTTTGCGGAAATGTACCATCGGATCACAAGCTGTTCTACAATCTGCTAATGACCTTTGAGACATTGGAAGCCAACTTGCAACAGAAACAGCCCAATGTAGTTGGTCGACTCGTACTCGTCAGAAATATCTAGGTAGTGTCTTCTTTAAGGTCTAGCCATGGTTCATGATCAAAATGGAGAACGCTAAAATCTTCGATTCGATTTAATTCAAAATGACAAACGGGTACAGGATTACGTGAGAACACTATACATGATACAGGTAGAAGAAGAATCAGTTGCCCTTCATATCACATGTCTGATTACCGTGTGCATGAGTAAGTGACATTATTTTATAACAGTGTATTTTCTTTCTTATAGCTACAATATTACAAGCTTATTTTACCCCTTAGTTCTTTGTTACAAATTCTAATTATCTTCTCATTGTTTTGTGCAGTTTTATATGTTCAGTTTCTTTTGTGTAGAAGTAACTCTTTCCTAGCAACTAGTAATTTGTAAATATTTTCAGGTAAAGACTTTTAACTGTTTTAATGTCAACTGTTAAACGTGTTATGTTTCATTGACTTTGCCCAAACTTCTAATATAACTTGTTAGAGTTGTTTTTATGGCAAAAAAAATCTAACAACACTTGTACAGCACTTATTATAAGAGTTTTAAATAAGTATTATTGTTAATAAAGATTTCCTGTTGAAGTTAAGGAAAACACTAGGTATAAGTATGTTTGACACTTCTTTGTGATACATTAATAAAACTAGGACCTTTTCTACTCGGATCAATGTTTATTTCAATGAAACTTTGATATTTTAGTTATACTATCAACTGAAAAACTTTCCAGCTTCTAATGCTGTAATAACTGAAAAATAAAATAGATAAATCAATAATTTCTGATCTAGATATCCTATCACACCTTTCCAGTGTTGTTATAATTATCCCAATATTTTATTTATCCTATCCCACCATTAGGATTCTTGTATTAAAATCAACGTAATTTTTTATACACTAAGGGAAAAAAAGCTATTTACTTTATAGTTTTTTTCTTTGAAATTCAAAATCAAGGAATATTTGCCTAGCTATTTTTTTCAAAACACCTACGTAAAACACCTACGTTTTACCTACGTAAAACTCATAATAATATTTCAGAGGAAATTTATTAACTTTTTTCATTATCTTCGTATAATATCTTATGACTGAATAGGTTTGGTGTCTTGCCTAATGATATGTAAGTTGACAGAGCTGATTTAGTAAAAAATAAATAAAGACGAAAATATCATCACAAATGTCAGTTTTGTATAATGATATATATATATACATGAATGAATGCATTAGGTCATCAGTAAATAACTGTTGACCTGTCCATTTAAGAATAAATATGGGAACAATGGAGTGAATGATGAAAAAAGTTTATCGTTATACATATATGCTAGTCCAACATGGGGTCCCCGGACCCCTGGGAGTCCGCGTAGGTAATACCATATCATTAAACAAGTAAGTTTTTTAATACTGATGTTTTTTTTAATTGCACACTCAGTTATATATGCCTTTTATTTGATAGTGAAAAGTGGAAGAACGAGCTAATTATTAGTTAATAAAAACAGTTTGTTGGGTAGGCGGAATCTTTCAAAAACATGGGGTTCGTGGGGGGGGGGATGTTAATAAAAGGGGTCCTTGGTGGAGAAAAGGTTGGGAACCACTGTGTTAGTCGATGTACTCGCTCAACGCACGGGAAAAATATAAGGATCACCCGGGGATGACATAGGGTATGAGATCCGAACGCCAACCCCCTTATAACACTACCCGGGAGGCCCTAAGTTTTCCAAGTTTGGTTAAGATCGTAAAAGGCGGACACACATAAGACAAAAGTGTCCCCTGGAGTGACATAGGGGTATCAGATCAGAACGCCGATCCCTCTTTGTCACTCCCCGTATATCCCAAGTGCACATGCCATATTTGGTGACACACAGACATTTGTCAAAAAAAAAATACATAAATATTTGCTCACTTATAATTTTAGTACAAAGCAACACAACTGTTGACCTACTTTTGTTTGACAGAATAATGAAATTTGACCGGACCGTCATTCTCAGAGCGCACCCACGCTCCTAAAGGATAAAGCGAGATTTTACGTGCACCTGAATGCGATTCTCGAACTTTTAGATTCACAGTCCAGATACGTAAGAACTAGTTCATGCCAGGCCCACTTTATATGGGAGTATGTAAAGTTACAGTATGAACATAACTTATTGTTATGGTGAGAATACCTTTTATAAGTATGTAAAGTTACAGTATGAACGTAACTTCTTGTTATGGTGAGAATACCGTTTCTAAGTGTGTAAAATTACAGTATGAACATAACTTATTGTTATGATGAGAATACCTTTTCTAAGTATGTAAAGTTACAGTATGAACATAACTTATTGTTATGGTGAGAATACCTTTTCTAAGTGTGTAAAGTTACAGTATGAACATAACTTATTGTTATGGTGAGAATACCTTTTCTAAGTATGTAAAGTTACAGTATGAATATAACTTATTGTAATGGTGAGAATACCTTTTCTAAGTATGTAAAGTTACAGTATGAATATAACTTATTGTGACGGTGAGAATACCTTTTCTAAGTATGTAAAGTTACAGTATGAATATAAGTTATTGTTATGGTGAGAATACCCTTTCTAAGTATGTAAAGTCACAGTATGAATATAACTTATTGTTATGGTGAGAATATCTTTTCTAAGTATGTAAAGTTACAGTATAAATATAACTTATTGTTATGGTGAGAATACCTTTTCTAAGTATGTAAAGTTACAGTATGAATATATCTTATTGGTATGGTGAGAATACCTTTTCTAAGTATGTAAAGTTACAGTATGAATATAACTTATTGTTATGGTGAAAATACCTTTTCTAAGTATGTAAAGTTACAGTATGAATATAACTTATTGTTACAGTGAGAATACCTTTTCCAAGATGGTGAATCTTAATTATAATTGTCATAAGACTCTAGCATTAGACCTATCTTATTTTTTAATACTACATTCTTTATTCAGTCACTAACTTTTTTAGAAGAAGAGTGTGTAACATATCCATTGCCGACGACGCGTTTCGCTCATTGCAGAGATCACCAGGCCGGCTGGGACACAATGAACACTCTTTATATAGGTTATTTGTTACAACATCAATTGTTATGGTGTGAACATCTTTTCTAAGACGGTGAATCATGATTATAATTAATTAGACTTGTTATAAGACATCAGTATTAATCCTATATATATATATATGGCCTTATATTTTCTAAGAGAACAAAATTGTTTATTTTTATTGCAATTCTGTATATTGTATATCTTATAGAATAAAATAGTAAAAACAGATTTATACGAAGGTATTTAGCACTCGCACAATATCCTAGAATGCTTCTCTCTTTTGTATGTGTAAGTCACGTATATTGTACTCCTTCCTTGCCACAAAGCTTTTACATTGTTGTCTGTACTCGTCATTTGTTGGTCCGTCATTTCAACACTGTAATATGTATTTAATCTTCAGAATGGTATTTGGTACCCTCTTTACATGATGATTCAAATAGATTTTACAATATTGAATGGATATTTTAGATTCAGGTTTATATATATAGATGATCATATATAAGTAGCTTGAAAATGACAAAACTCTGAATATTGTATTTATTTTTCAGTATACATATTTATTTCGATATTGATTCTTGATTGTATTTATAAAGAAAGTGCTTTAATTTCACAAAATGACCTTTTAAGTGAAAGTTTCTCAATAATGTGAATCTATAACAATAATTGAACTTAGAAGTTTGTATTATGAAGCTATAACAACCGTAAAACTTGTCGTGGCTAATAAGGTACGGCTAAGATGTAAATAACTTGTTTTGCCTGTATTTTTTGTGGACAGCTGAAGTGAGTTGTGCGTAAGTTTTCACAGCTGCATTTGTGATATATCGAACCTGATTGAGAGAGTTAAACAGAACTTATCAGACAAAATTTTATTTCAGTTGTTGCATAAAGGATAATGATGATAGAAATCAAGAGAATTTAAAGCATAAGTTGAAGTTAAAAGTATTTAAGCTTACACAGATGTAGAAAAAGCAATATAAATACCACGTGCTAGAAGTCAGGAATATTTAAACATATATGAATATAGACAAAGCAATATAAATATCACGTGTTATGAGTTAGAAGAATTTAAACACTCATAGATATGGACAAAGCAATATGAATGTCATGTGCTAGAAGTTAGAAGTACTTAAACATAAACAAAGATAAACATATGTATAACACATGTTAGGTATTACAATTTCGAATGGTCTGAAACCGAGCTAAATGATAATTTAAATTTAGTAGTTAAATATATGCCGACATATCTCCAATTTATGATATTTGCCAAGAAGATTGATACACACAGTTTTCCTTTTTAATGAAAATATGTTTTAATATACAAACAACAATACAATTTACAATAACAGTTATTACAAATAGTTATATCTTATCGAGGTTTGTCGATGAGCAAGTTAATTTCGAGTTGAAGTAAGTATAATTCACTTAACAGGGAGCTAGCTAGCTTTGTAGTTCTCGCTGATCACACGCCGATTACAGGTCGAGTTTTCACCGATGACGTTAGGTAATGTTGTCGTAAAAATACTAATGTCCGATGTTAAATGGTTTGTAATGTTCGAAATTTGTAAACGTTCCTGGTCAAACATTTGAAGTTTCCAGATTAATAAGCGTTAAACACAATTATAGCTTACGAAATTTATAACACACCTATTACAGCAACCAATAAAATATACTGTTTTTTGGCGCGTCGCGTTGGTTATATTTATAGGCGTGTGGAGAGTTTCTCGAAATTTCAGTTTTCGTAACAATACTGACGCTAACACTAGCCTTCACGTATACACATATATTGTTGATTCTTACACTCGAGAATCTTCTATAACTTTAGAGAATAGGTGGGAGTTTCGCAGTACATATTTAACTGTATAAGTTATGCACATTTCTAAATATAAATTTAATATAAACAAAGATCGATATTAAAATAAATATATAATAGTAAATTCATCACACACATAATATTATATCTGTTGTACTTTAACTAATCGCATTGACAAATAATAACTATCAACCATATCAGAGTGGATCTTTTTCCATATAAGACATCTACACTCTCTTAAGCCTCGTTTGTGCACTCATAAAAACATACTAACAAAAAACAACAACAAGAAGGTTATCAATTAATAATAGTTTACTTGGGTAAAGGGATCAACAATATTGTTTATTGATAAACGTTGCTCAAGTAAAATATTATTAATTGATAAACTTATTGCTTTGAGTATAATTTAGATACGTAAAATATACAGTAGGTTTGATTATAGATTAAGCAAATCCAGTTCGATTTCTGTTACATGTACATCAAACTGCTAAAAATTTAGGTATTTCTACTGCTCGCACCGCTTCTAAAAATACTCGAAATCCACTCATCTCCACTTATTTATATATTAATAGACATTTCGCCAAAAGTAATAGCAGAAATTCTCTGATGACTTTCATCAACATCTATATGAATACTTATAACTATAAAGAGTAGAAGAGACACTCTTGGGTAGTGACTACCTAATGTTAGGCTCTAGGTTGTGTTAGTTCAGTGGTTCCCAAACTGTGGTTCACGATCGCAAAATGTTTCAACGGGGTTCTCGAAAAAAAAAACAAATCCGTAATGGTGGAAGCAAAAGTGTTTTCTCGCAACTTCAAGACTACTCATGAGAAATGGAAAGGTGAGGGAGGGAATATGTTTTTGCTGTTTATAAAATTCAGTAGACTGCTAGTATTGTTTTCAAAGTTAAGATGAAGAACAAGTTTAGACTTAATCAAAGTGATACGAGTTACGAAAGTGAAATTTTAGAAGTGTTGTTGTTTACATAATGTAATGATAAATAATGTGTAATAAAAGTGTCATAAGAAAGACAAAGTTTATATTTCCAAGACCACAGTTTTTATAATTTATACTCAGGTAAGGGAGAAAATCCCTGGAAAATAGTTATTTTTAAGAGGGGTTCGCGGAATATTAATGTTTGGGAACCACTGTGTTAGAATACTGAACATATGATATGCATACATATTTTAAAATTATTGTTAATTATCTATTGTTTTATTACTGTAAGTAGCTATACATGAACATTCTTTGGACTCTTACAAACAGTCTTTCCTTGTTCAAGCAATAATGCAAGAGATACAGTTATATGATTGTTCCAGTTTGATAAACGAAGTAATGAACGAATGCATTCGATCCTCTCATGTCATTGTGACCTAGCCGACAGTCCAGACAGATTTATATATTTTGTAATTAAACACACTTCTTTCACGTTATTTAGAAACATTTCATAGTCGAACTGAAACGGATGTGTATACTTACTTATCTTTATTTTTAGATTGTACAATATAATAAAAAGCTATGATACGATACTGTCTATCAAGTAAAGCACCTTTCTAGTTTCTATTTTAAATAACACTTTTTTTTTAAATAGAAACTGAAATTGACCAGTGGGTTGTTTACTTTTATTCATTCTACACAATACACAGACTGTTAAGTAAGGCGTCGAAGCGTAACAGCTGCTATGTGGAATTCAAACAAGCACTCAAGATGGTGAGATCTGTCGCCAAGTTAAGAACCCGATTTTTTTTTAACTCGGTGTAGTGTCATTGTCAGAGATATCGTCACTAAAAGGGTTTTTTTAGTCATTTTTCTCGTGTTAATACAATGCGTGTCACTAATTGACACGATGTGCATTAAGTGGATAATGAAAAAACATCAGTATATTTTTTAACCTTTATGACACCTCTGTTTTACTCACATGTTTCAATTATTAACAAACTATTCAAATACAATAACAGACCAGGCCCGACAGTGTTAAAGATACACTATATAACACGATGAAATGATATCATATCACTCAGCTCTTGCTATTGAATACTAGGAGGATAAGTAGATAGAACAAGAACACATATTAAAATTGAATTGTGTCTATAACGCATATAAGGTTGGGCATAGCCTGGTGGTTAAGGCGCTAGACCAACAACTTGCAGGTCGCCGATTCGAATACCCGTCACCGAACATGCTCGCTTTTTCAGCCATGGGAGCGTTATAATGTGACGGTCAATCCCAATATTCGTAGGCAAAAAGTAGTCCAAGAGTTGGGGGTGGGTGGTGTTGACTAATTGCATTCCCCTTGATATATATCACTGCTGTTTATACCTTTTAACTATGCTTAACTAACCAGTTGAATTCATTTTAAGTATTTTTCCTGTCTTATTTTCAAATTAAAAGCTCGCTATTTGTGTATTCATATGCATTTCAAAGAAATTTCAGTTTCAGTTCGTTTCTTCTGTTCAGAGGGCGTAAATACCGTATTTAGTTTCCTTTCTTTCAAGTAGCCTTAAGAAATTAAGTTATCATTTATACTAAGGTTTTACGCTTCTCTCGTTAAAGTAACCTTAAGAACAAAAATAGTTTTTCATTACCCGTATTCAGAGTGTTACAAATTATTATCCATTACACATATTTACAGTAGTGTTCTGAAAGTGACTGTAAGACTAATAAATATTATCCATTACACATATTACAGTTCTGTTCTGAAAGTGGTTGTAAGCCTAAAAGATATTATCTATTAGACATAGTACAGTAGTGTTCTGAAAGTGGCTGTAAGACTAAAAATGAGTATGTATTAGACATATTACAGTAGTGTTCTGTGTAGTAGGTTGAGTAATTTAAAAATTCCTTATAAAGGGTCTAGCCATTTATTTCAGTGGAAAGAGCACAAGATGTGTGTGCGAGAGGTCTCAGGCTTAAATCTAAGGAATGGAAATGTATTGTGAAAATAAAAATACCAAATTTTAACTTATATATATATCACAGGTATTTGCATCATTAATTTCTCGAAATGATTTTATTTATCAACTGAGTAACAGTCGACAAGTGCGTCAAATAATGATATTGTACTTGATAAGGAAACATTTTAATGTTTATTCACTCTTTTCTAATCGGTTGAGATTAAAATAAGATATATATATATAAAACATTATAATTGAACTACAGGCAATAACTTAAAACAGTCTGAAACTAGAGGTAATTAAGAAGATTGATCGATTTTGTGAGATGCAGGTTTTTAAAAATTATTATTGGAAACAGGGTTTCTGTCTTTATCTCCAAAAGTCATGTTCTGTAAACCTCTAGCCAGTCAATGCCAAACTGTAGTACAGGTCACTAACCTTGTGGATTCTATGAGTTACGGAGCTACTTATAAAACAACCACGTTAATATCAAGTTGAAATATTTTAACAGAGAATAAATCATATATTATAAAAAGCAGACTGATGCAGTATGCGAAGAAAATGAATGCAGTAAACCAGGAAAACATCTGTATTAAAGGATCGAAGCTCTGGAGCGTAAGGCAGTATAGGAAACAAACCAATGCAGAAAGTTCTGCAAATCTATGCAGTAAATTGTAAGAGAACAGACGATTTTGATGTGGTTCAGGTAATGTATAAAGCTATATTATCATGTTAGAATTGGGTTGGACCAAACATAAACATACATACTGAGTTTAAAAGTCCTATACACTCATATCCAGCTTTAACCATTCAATCATAAGTCCCGACAGTTAAGAATGGTGTAGGTCACTCTAGTTGGTTTGGAATTGATCCACTGGTAATAGGAAAATAATCCATAAATGTATTTTCTTATTACGACATTCTGGACAACGGTGCACTTTCTACATTGACAGATTACTGTAGGGAAAAAATGACGCACAGTGTCTAACCATATTTGGTATCTAGTGCAGATCTTCGGCCTGAACCAAATTCAACAGCAATGAGAAGTTCTGGAACATTGCCCTAGGGAACAGAAAGAACAGACCTCCCTCCCCTTCCTAAAATCTCACTAATCTCGAAGCTGCTTCGTATGAATTGTGTCAATCTGTTCCATTGGATGTGTATTAACAGCTGGAGAAAGTTCAGAATTCATTAATGCCAAATGCTGGCCAACTCTATTTTCAAATGATACTCCGCCCCTGTGTTTCAGCTGTAAGTTTGAAGGCTTATGCCGCTTAAAAATTGGGTTCAATACCTTTGATGGGGACAGCGCAGATAACCCATTATGTAGATTTGCGCTTAAAAAACAAACAATCAAATGGTGCTCCACGGGAAAAAATAGTATGCGCCATTTTAAAATCTACCTTCTCAGTACGTTTAGTGATATAGCGTTTTCGTTGATAGAACGTATGGAATTGAATACAGCCAGATCCCGTACTTCAGAATAAGTGGAGTACGATATTATAGTAAAGTGAATCAAACAACACTATAGATTATGTAATACGTCCTTTCTAAGATAACTAGAGTCTTCATTAAACGAGTGAAATGTTAAGACAATTAAACTGTTTGTTTGTTTTTAGTTAAACACAAAGCTACACAATAGGCTATCTGTGCTCTGCCCACCACGGGTATCGAAACCCGGTTTCTAGCGTTGTAAGTCCGCAGTCATACCGCTATGCCACTGTGGGTGGGGGGGGGGCGACAATTAAACAGAGAAGTTTTTCAAAATCCACTCGAAGGTGCCCTTTTGATATTATGTACGAGTCGCGAAATGGTCTGCAAAATAATATTAGCGTATATTTTTCAAATAAAGTCTTGTGTCCTACGCTTTTTATGTGTTATGATATTAACCTGTTTATTACCCGCACAACCTCAGCCTTTGTAAATAAATAGTCAAAACAATAAATCAAGTTTTTTAAGGTCAAAATTTAAACCTTAACTGAGTGGCAATTAACATGATAGTACGACCAAATTATGCATATGAACAGATAAGTGAAAAATATTGGAAATAGAAAAAATGATTTAATTTTCTCTTTGAATTCAATGCAAAATGAAATCAGGGAATTGATTCTCATATCTACCATAAAAGTATATTTAAACCAATTTCAGAAAACCACAATTAAAACTGATTATTTACTAAATATATTACCATTATAATGTAATAATCTGCGAACGTTAAATAAACGTAACGTCAATATATACTTTATTACATTAAATTTTTTATTCTGTTACAAATTCTTAATAATTGTTACATTACTAAGTAGAAAAAACCTTTACTAATCAGCAACGTATTTTAATACAGAGAATATATACTTGAAAATACACAATTTTCCAATAAAATAAAAAGGCAGTGAACGTGCATGTGCACTCACGGCGTGCAAGGTTAATTCCATCTAACCGTGTGAACATGAACTTTTATAATATAGGGGAGACCGGGGCTAGTTGTTACGATTTTTAGAAAAAGTCCAATATCTAGCAAAATAACCCGAATCATACATTGAAACTGAATGAAAGTGAAAGATAAATATGTACTTTATCAAAATTATGTATTCTATATTGAACAAAATTGGTTACATAAAAGATTTTGTAAATATTTTGAAGTATAGTCAAGTGTAACAATATGCCCCGGTTGCGGGGTAAGTTGATATAATAGGTGGGGGCATGTTGTTATACAATAAAAAAAAATCTGGAATATTTACCAAAATTAGCCTACTCTATCATGCTAAATGTTATAATAGGCCTACTGTAGTTTTCTCATAACATTTAGCATGTTAGAGTATAAGCCTAATTTCAGTAATTATTCCAGATTTTCTAAATTTTAATGCGATATAATAATCGTAGGCTTAATAAATTTATTAATGATTACACCATAAAAAAAACTTTTAAAACGACAATTCAAACATAATTATATTGTAATGAATTTATTACTGATTACACGATAAAATAAGTCTTGAAACGTTATTTAAACATATAAGACTCATTGTTCCATGTAACCAGGAAAAAACGATATTCGGCTATTTTGACCTCTACACCCGAAAAAACAACAACTCCAGCTTGAAAAAGATGGCAGAGAAAAAGAAAACGAAAGAGAGTGGTCACGGAAAAGGCGCTAGCGCTGGTAATAAAGGCAAGAAAAAAGCGAAAAATCGGATGGAAGAAACTGAGTGTCTTCTATGTGGAGACCTGTTTAGTAATTTGTATCCAGAGAAGAATGGGCGCAGTGTACAGTCTGTTATAAGTAGGCTCATTATGAATGCACAGCAGGTGAAACTCGTAGTCCATATATTTGTGACACAGACTAGAACTATAACCATTTTTGTTTTAAGTTTTTCGATCTATCAATTTTTGTGTGGAAAATGGTATAAATCTTCTCTCATTCCCGCCTCACTGTTCGCACAGATTACAGCCCCTGGATAGAAGTATATACGGGCCTTTCAAGAAGTATTATAACGCAGCAGCTGACGGTTGGCTAAAGAACAGTCCTGAAAAAACAATGTGCATTTATGACATACCAACCTTAGTAAATCAAAGCCTTACACGAGCGCTTACTCCAGAAAATATCAAGAAAGGTTTTCAAGTTTCCGGCATATATCCTTTGGACCGTCACATTTTTTCAGATGATGATTTTCTACCCAGCGACGTAACAGATCGCCCCTTGCCAAATGAAGTATCAACAGAAAACTTGGAGACATCATCTACTAGTGAAGACGTACGAATGAATCGCCCTCCTACCAACAGGAAAACATCAGACCCGCTGAGGAATCCAGAGATGATAAGACCTTTCAGGAAGGCATCCCCACGAAAGACCAAACAATCTAAGCTGATATG
>NW_013665669.1:1197722-1200039 GCF_000517525.1 Limulus polyphemus | reverse complement strand
AAATTAAACCTTATTTTCAATAAGCAATCCTGAAAAATATTTGGGGGTGCTTAACTTTTTTCCAGGTGTATATTTTGTATTAGCTCTGCTGGGGAAACTAGCTGCTCGTTTTAGTTAAGAAATTCCTAGTTTTAGATCTGAACAATTTGTTTAACTAAACTAGCTCCATATTTGTAGTTTAAGACCTGGACAACTTATAAGTAAAATAGCTTTATATTTGTAGTTTAAGATCTGAACAATGCGTAGGTAAACTAGGACCATATTTGTAGTTTAATATCTGAACAATTTATAGCCCCATATTTAGCTTTTAAGATCTTGAATATTTTCTATGTAAACAAATCACGCGTTTCAGCTTATCCCTATCACCTCTTTTAAACTAATTGTCGAATAAACTAATGATAGTCTTATACAGAGAGAGAAGTAAAGGCTGAGTTTATATTTTGTATTAGCTCTGCTGGGGAAACTAGCTGCTCGTTTTACTTTAGAAATTCGTAGTTTTAGATCTGAACAATTTGTAAGTAAACTAGCCCCATATTTGTAGTTTAAGACCTAGACAATGTATAGGTAAAATATCGTCAAACAACATAACTCAATGTTATCGTACATTAAAAGGTATTAACTATCGAAGTCTACAACTAATAAGAACAGTATCAAAACAGAGTATATAAAGAGTAAATAGATATTTCCTAGACTTTTTTTTTTAGTTTAGGTATGCAAAAACAGAAAATGTACATACCTTTTTTATCTCGTGACTGATCTTATTCATGCCGCCATTAAAACAAAGCTTGTGCAACACGTGTTCGATGGTCCATGAACTATTGTCATCTATTAATCTCGAGAAGAGCTTGAGGCACTGTATCAACTTGCCCCTGTAACAACTAGCCCCGGTCTCCCCTATATTTTATCATACATGGATTTCGGATAGTACGCTTGTGATTTGTGAATTTAACTGTGTTCTGCGTTAAGAGGGAACTCAAGTCTTGATTAAACTAAAACATTTCCTGCTTTTATTAGTATAAGTGAGTAGGTGAAACTTGTGGATTGATGCGTGAGTTACTTTCATGTTGTATCAATTAAAATTTTTACTGTGGAGAAGTAGACATAGGAGAAAATCGTTAGAAAAATACAAATATGGCCAATGATTTTTGATGTTTTTCTGCTCTTCAATGTCAAAAGTAGGCGTACCAAAATGTAATGCAAAATCAAAGTGTAGCGCAACTACGCTAGACAATATTATATGACAACAGCTTCTCTTAACCATTTTAGACAGCAAGACCAAAAATATGTCAGAGTTGCGAATAGAGATTACATCTGATAGTCGGTTTACACTTACTACTGTATAGAACCTACTTTCACATATACGTTTCTTACTATGAAATACCTATTCTACATGACAGTTTCTACTTTAGTCCTATTTGCCTGTGTTTTATGTGTGACGTTTTCTTAACTGAAAAATTGTTTTGTACATAGACACATACACACATATATAACTATTGTAGAATTTCGAAAACAACGACTACCCACATGTCTGACTTTATAAATATTCTCAGGCATGTCTTGATTTCTCTAAGAAGCTGCATACAGTATGGAGAAAAAAGCATTATTGCTTGAAAACATAAAACGTCTTTAGTGGCCAGTTTACTCAGAGATATCGCGGATTCGACACTTATAACACACGGAGAATAGACTGTAACATATACAAGATGGTAAATTAAAAAAATACGTGATAATAGAGTTTAAAAGAGGTGATAGGGATAAGCTGAACGCGTGATTTGTTTACATAGAAAATATTCAAGATCTTAAAAGCTAAATATGGGGCTATAAATTGTTCAGATATTAAACTACAAATGTGAGACTGAATTAGTATGGAGACATTGTTATACCCCATGTCGATATGGGGCATGTTGTTACAGCATGCAACAACATGACCCGAGGTTGTAACAACATGCCCCAAAGTTCATCAAAAAGGTGTAAAGCAAGTGGGGGCGATAACCTCAGGTGAAAGAGGTACACTTGTGACAATTCTTACTGCAGACAATGCATTAGGAAACAGTGTTTCTTGTATGTTTATTTTCCCACGCGTATATTTCAAAGATCACTTCCTAAACGGGGAACCAGCTGGATGTATCGGTGCAGCATATCCTTCAAGTTGGATGACCGAATATAATTTTCTAAAATTCATAGAACATTTTGTGAAGACAGTCAAGTGTTCTAAGGATCATCCTATTGTTCTTCTCCTTGATAACCATGAGTCACATATCAGCTTAGATTGTATCAATTTTTGTGTGGAAAATGGTATAAATCTTCTCTCGTTCCC
>NW_013665669.1:1171690-1196849 GCF_000517525.1 Limulus polyphemus | reverse complement strand
ATCACTTGAAAAAAACACGGGGGTGCTTAACTTTTTTCCAGGTGTATATAAACTCAGCCTTTACTTCTCTCTGTGTAAGACTATCATTAGTTGATTCGACAATCTGAACAAAAATCCAAATATATTTGTGTGGTAATCCAACTTTTGCCTCGTTTAGATTTGGAATGAAACCCAGTACCTCTTCCATAACAAGTGAGTGATCTGAAATCTGATAGAAACTTCTAGTAAAGCGCCGTTTGACAAAAGCTCAAATTTCCTCATTTGGTCCTGTAATTTATTGTCACCTGTTTCTCGGAAGTATACAAGAATAAGTCTTACTCTGTGTTGTTTTGTGTGTGTGTCAACGCTGGTAATGGAAGTATTGTCCAAACTCTGTTTATCTCACATCAAAACAAGTATTATGTAAGCATATGTAATAATAACACTAAAATTGTAGTCCAACTAGTTTATAGTAAATAATATTCAAAAACTCCTACCAAGCTTTCCCAGGACTTATGAAAGTGCCTGCAAAACATTGAAATGTTTAAGGACAGAGTAAAATAGAACGATGTAAACGCATATTAGAATCTTGAAATGGAGTGTTGAAATACGTAAAAGAATATTACAGATAATCCAAACATTAAAAATAACAGTGCGACAGGTTGGTCAGGGTGTTGAATTTTATGAAAGCGTACAAAACATTTCAACTACAACAATAAACTCGAAACTAAACAAGGTTATAAGTGAAATTATCAACATTGTTAATAAAATAAGTGTATGATTGTACTTTTTGGACTAATATATTGTGAATATTATTTGTTTGAAGGTAACAAATTGTTAATAAGCTAAAGGTCCAGCTTTAAGATCGTCAATAATATATATATCAAACTAGTATCTGTGGAACCTATTGTTGAAATAAACAATTTCATACACTTGAAAAGCTACACCAATGGCTATGTTATATAATTCTTTAAAACTTTAGTAACTTAATATAAACGCATAAAGATATTCAGAGTAATTTTAATGAAAATATTTCATTCGCTATGTGAATTCATTGTTTGTGACTTTCCCAATAGAGACAAAGTTCCCATGAATGCAAGCCTGCCATACGCTCCTATTCGAACAATTGTCAAGATTAGAAGCGTTTTTCCATGGCATGTATATATATATATAATATAGCATTAATGTTAAGCTTTTCCTTTGTTCGAACGATAGCTTTGAACTTTCAGCATGAGTCGTCGTTTATTTGTAGAACGAATGAAGTAGCGCTGCCAAGGGTATGAATGAAGATAATTATATAGTTGAGCTATCCGGAACCATCAATATGCTGAGTGTTTTTATTAATAATAAAACACTATGTATGTATATCAATACACTGTTCTTGATTCAATTCCTTTCTTTGAAATTTATACCTGAATGTGAAAGAGAGTCGTTTGAGTTATTGAAATTTATGTTACAAATAAATTAAACATTATATTTATTTTCTTGAATATACATTAGAATACCGAAGTCCAATATTACACAGCCTGTACATTATGCTAATTTTGTTTTGACGATAATGTCATCTATAACAAAATGGCAGTCAGTTTTGGAAACAACAGAAGTTTTGCAAATCTCTTGCATTAAGAAAAAATTGTACTGCACTTGTTTTTATTGTGCATTGTTTATGATTCAATATCCCTCTTTTATATCCTATTAAAAGCCAACTATATATATGTATATATATATATATATATGTGGGTGTGTTTGTGCATGGCCCATTTTATTGCACTTTTCTATCTAAAATGCTTAGAAATGAAGAAATGAATTTGATATTTCAAGGCGTAAAATATGATTTCTCACTAAGTACTTTTTACCTTTAAATTTAAAGAAGGTTAGTTAAAGTTTAATGCAATAAAAACAGTATAGAACTTACAACTAGTAGGTTTGGATATCTTGTATTTTGCTGTTTTCAACAGGATATGGAAATATGAAATTAGTAGAGTTCTTACGTAAGTCCGTATATTGTTTCTTGAAGTTTTATATTGTATGCACCACTGTGTATTGGAGTATAGCAAAAAACCAATTGCTCCGGGTCCTCTCCTAAAGATAGTTACAAATGAACCTTTTTTTTTCCGGAGGAGGGGGAGATAGATAAAGCATTTATCCGATTGACCTTCATGAAAGCCCAGAAGAACCGTAACAGGACAACAAGGAAAGAGGAAGTTACAGTTATATGAGTGAGGAAGAGCCTGGTTGACAATCATACCAGAACATATTTATTAAACTTTGTCCAGGAGGATCCCACCAACATGTGGACAACAACTGATCATGTCGATCATCATGACTGAAGCCAACGTTTGGTTGAAACCAGAGTATCCGGTAAAGGAAATCTGAGAACTTAACAGTATAAGTGAGGTAAGCATCTTCTTCATCAGTAAAGTGAGAAATGTACATATATATGGGGATGAATCTTTGTCTTTATTATGACGAATTTTTGTCTGTAGTATGATGAATCTTTGTTTTCATTATGACGAATCTTTGTCTGTAGTATGATGAATCTTTGTCTTTAGTATGATGAATCTTTGTCTGTAGTATGATTAATCTTTGTCTTTAGTATGATGAATCTTTGTCTTTATTATGATTAATCTTTGTCTGCAGTATGATGAATCTTTGTCTGCAGTATGATGAATCTTTGTCTGCAGTATGATAAATCTTTGTCTGTAGCATGGTGAATTTTTGTCTTTATTATGATGAATCTTTGTCTTTATGATGAACCTTTGTCTTTATTATGATGAATCTTTGTTATTATTATGATGAATCTTTGTCTGTAGTATGATGAATCTTTGTCTGTAGTATGGTGAATCTTTGTCTGTAGTATGAATAATCTTTGTCTGCAGTATGATGAATATTTGCCTTTATGTTGAAAAACATTTGGTAGTGAAGTAAAAAATTTTCACCAGATGCTGAAAAATCTGCATCAAGTAAGAATCCATCATTTTTAAGGGGGTGAGCCTTCATTAGTAAAAGGTTTATCTACATCCTGATGATCCGTTGTTGTCAAAGAAATTAAGCGATGTTTAAACATTCAGTTTTATGATGTAATTCCTGCAGTAATGTAAGAAAGTTAAATATTACTGTCACGATGATTAAAACAACCGTTACACATTTGAAACAGCTTTATAAAATATATTTTCTGACAATTAAACGTCTGACCGCAGTTTAACATGTGGAAAATACAGGTCTGTTTTTTTCGCTAGAAGAGTATTTTTAACTATTTGCACTACCATTTCAACATCAAACCGAAACTTAACGTTATTCTTCATAAGAAAACTGTTCATATTTTGAACCAGGAACTGAAATCACGTTTTTAAAAACATATTCTGCTGCTTTCTTCTTTAGGTTATCTGCGATTGCAGCAATCAATGTCACCTGATAAAGCCATCAAAGTCCAGGTCTCGTAGACTATTTGAATTGTGATGGCGTTCGGCTGGTAGTTATGTTCCAATCAGGAACTTAAAACAGATGGACAACTCTGAATGACGACGTATGATTACCAAATGGAAACCGGTAGTTTAGTTGGTAGTCTGACAATTTCCATTGTTGTTTCTCTTGTTGTTTGAAACGTCTTCTCAGTGCTGAAGCACTTGTCTCTATCATAGGCGGTCGCACTTGTCCGTGTTTTAGTAATATGTTTTGAATGGAGACAGTTATACTCTTATACTTTTGCTTATTCATTTTTTTTCAGGGAAAACCGAGAAGGAAATCACATATGATAAGGACGATATTTCGTAAATTTTCTCTCTCTCTTATTTTTTTCAAATGACACTTTTAGAATTTGTTACGGTTCAAGATAGTGTGTGTGTACATATGCTATTCACATCTTTCTTTTAAATAATACCAGTATGTATACCGAGTTTATAGGAAACTGTCCTCCGTCTTTCTGCTATTATACGTTGCCCCATAGAATAGCTAATGTTGTTTATTATATATTCATAATTATTTAAAAAGGTTTTGAATGCTAGGCTACCATATTCTGGAAGATATGTAGACGACTCTTTATGAATGTCGGTTTATAGTAGTTAAATGTTGAAAATAGAACAGTTGACTACCTTTACCTCAATTAGCAAAGTACTAACTTTTGCTGTGATTCGGCTGTAAACAGGGTTTTGTCTCCTAACGCTTTAAGGAAAATGTTGTTAGTTGTTCGTCATACATTTCTTCAGTACATTGTTTTTAATACTACACACAATTATCATATTTAGAGGGACTCTAATTAGTCTACAGCTCTTTAAAAACCCGAAGTAAAAAACGAAAATACACGACAATTACTTCCAGCTAAACCCATCTAAGAGTATCAAATATATAAACTTAAAACTGTCAACGAGTAAATATCTGAAACAAACTGAAAAAAAGATTATTTAAAAAGGCACATCATAAAATCATGAAATTCAAATTCAAATATTTTAATTCTTCAAGTACATATTTATCTTTAGTAGAGTTACTCAACCAATCAGCCACGATAAATTTTACATATATCATTACAATATATCTGTCATTCTGAATACTTGCTATGTCAAATAAAATAGTCTGAACGACGATAAATTCAAATCTCAGTATAAAAGTACACACTTCACTGTAGTGCGTTTTTCTTTGTAATTGTAATCGAGAAGTGTAAAAATATTGTAAAACATCTGTTGTTACCCATTTAATCTTTTATTCCAATACTCGACATCATAGTGTTCGAAACCTCCCTTAACAAACTTATCGATAATATCTAATAACCGATTTTACTCAATAAAAACAAAGGGAAGGCATATAAAAAAATGAAATTAGTCTCGTGTGAATGGCCATCTTTTCGGGTTTTTCAAATATAAAAAGGTTCATTAATTTTATTGCATCATTACTAATCGTCTCAGAAAATATTTATTTTTTTCCTGAAAGCATTTACTTCTCTTGCCTGCGTGCTGTTAATACTTAATGTTAGAAACACGTTATGTTCATTTTGAGAAACACGTCTCTTTCTTTCTCGTAAACTACAAAGTTTAATGTTCCTCATAACACATGGAGCAGAAATGTGTTTCGTATTTCTTTTTTATTAAAATGAAATGAATTTGTCGATATGAATTTTAAGAAATAAAAAAACGTCACTTGAAATTTCGAAATGACGAACTTTCTATCATAATATTCTCTGTTATCAATAGCTACATGTAGTTGAAAACCAGTATAATTAAGAATTCTTCGAAATCATTAACTTTTCATCGTAATAATTTCTAATACTAATAGTTGCTTATAGTTCAAAACAATCATCATCATATTTATTTCAGTCACAGAAAATAGCCATAAGTTTAAAAAACCTCTAATGAACGAATTAACAGTACTTTATTAGAACAAATATCGTAAATTATTTTAATATCATCTGATAAAGCTATGTTTTTAACTGTTTCAGTGTCACATTTAGATGTTCTGAAAGTCATCAAGTTATTTGTTTATGTCTAAACTATTAAATCGTGAACAACACAGGTACTTCTGATCATACATAAACGTTAACAAAACGTGTATAAATTGTAGTTGAATACTGTGAAATCATATGCTTTATGAAGTTTCTATACTTTTATACAAGAAAATCGATAATTCAGACATAATGATATAAATTCTGTATAGTAAGTTTCTTAAGAGAGACGTGATCAAAAGGGAATTGTATAATAATGTGCATATAAATATCATGAAATAAAAAGAAGCTGTAAGTTTCGTACTTAGACGTATCTAGTAGGCGCCACACAATTAAGCACTTATAGTTAAGACGTGATAAAGTAGATACTTAATAAAGATGTAATAAAAAAGGCATTTGATAGTGATGCACTTAGTTGAAACTTATCCTGTAGCTACTATATAATGATGATGTATTTTGCTAAGACTAACTAAGTAGAAATTGTATAATGGCGTATAGATATTTAAGATGTAATCATGTACTATCCTATGAGCAGATTCAGCAGTATTTGGTTCAGGGTTAAGAAGTATTAGCAGTAGGAGTACACTAAGACAATATTTCGAATTATAAAAACGATATTATATGAAAAGCAGCCTTTTCATATTAAGTTCATGATAATGTTTTAAGTATATAAGTCCGACTAAATGCAAGGCTGTTAATGTACGATATTAAAACTAACCATATTTAGCAATATCTTGTTAAGGGTAAAGAAGAAATAGCAGTAGGGGTAATATTTGAATAGGTCAAGGTAATGGGAAGATCAGTGCACTTTTCTAGTTCTTCCTCTATAGCATTTATTGCTAACTGGTTTAGTCATGCTACTGGTGATTTAAATATAAATAGAACTACTAACGTATGTAGATTTTTCAATTCAAAGCACTCAGTTCTTTCCTGTGGCCCCCCAGTGGCAAAGCGGTATGTCTGCGGACTTACAACACTAGAAACCGGGTTTCGATACCTGTGGTGGGCAGAGCACATATAACCCTTGTGTAGCTTTGTGCATAATTAAATATAAACAAACAAACAAACAAACTTTCCTGTGATGCTCATCATATTTCACCACTAAAATGTTTGTTTGTTTAACACTTCGCTAACGATGGCAATATACTATAAAGCCGACCTATTGACATACAACTTTGGACATTTAAAGTTTAGCCTAAAATGAACTTGGCGAGATAATCAGGAAACACATCTCAAGTTATCATAATGTTTGATATGCTTAGAAAATGAACGTATTAGGTTATTTTTAGTTGATGTATTTTCTTAAAGTAGTTTACGAAGCACTAGAAAAGTCTGTCTGGTAACATTGGGAGATTCGTTGCAGATGATCGACTTTTATGGATGTGGATATAGAACCATTTAAATCAGCCCATATATAGCAGAATTACGAAGAGTGTGCAGTTTATTAATTTAACATGAAGCTGAACATTCATGTTCAACAACACGTCTCTTGTAATTTTGTGGATTTTCTATATATTTTTTGCTGGGATACTTCTGCTTTTGACAGTTAGACTTTGAGCACAGTTATTTTTCTAATCTTTTAATGTTTTTTAGTAAGTCAGCCCCAAGAATCTAGCTGATGTGACTACCTATGAATATGATTTCTATAATGATACTATTTAGTATGCTCGTTAAGATATGTTGAAAATTTTGTGAAAGACACTATTTGGGTTTTCTGATGATTTATCATGGTACGCCATTTGTTGAAACATTGTTCAATTTAATTAAGAGCCAAAGTGGTTGTAAATCTTTTCAGATAGCCACACCATCTGCAAATATTAATTAATATCAATTAACACCATATTAATAACATATATGATAAATTAAATGCGGCTGACATCTCCCTCTTGTAGAACACCCGCCTCTGGTGTAAAGTAGATGGAGTAGACTCCTTCAACCTTCGTTTTGACTTTTATATCATCCAAGAAGGTAGAAAGCTAACGGAGCCTATACTGAGGTAACTGAAAACGTGATCCGTTATATAAAACTCTGAAGAAGGCTTTATGTACATCCAGAAAACAGGCTACTGTAGAGTTTTTATTACTGAATACCCTCTTTACGTCTTCAGTAAGCTTAATTAAGGGATCCATTATCTACCAGGAACTTCTAAGTCTGATTGGAGTTTTGGGTAGTTTATTGTTTCTAGATGTAAGATAAGAGAGGTGATAGTCTTTAAGTAGTTTATCCTCTGGCTAAAATAGAAATTCGAAAAAGCCGTTAGGTGTTCATGTGATCCCCAAGGGTCTGATTTTATAAGAATAATATATATATGAGGTTTTGTTTTAGGGCCTTATTTTTAATCTTCTTGATAGTTTGAATGATATTTGTAATAATGGTTGATTTAATTACGTAATGTATAAGTGAGTTGGCTTATTAGAGCTTACTAGAAAGTGTTGTGGGAAAAGAATGGTTTATGAATTACGTAATTTCAAGATAGTCTATGTTTTGTTCATTTGGCGCGTTTAAAATGTTTACAGATGTATTTTAATAGTATCTGCTTGTTTACTCTTGTGCTTAGGTTGACGTCATTTTTAAGTTTTCGATCGTTGTCCGGTAAAGATTTGTATGTTCAGTTGTTCCTTACAGAGTGAAAAATCATATAGTAGACAATTTCATTAGACAGGTGAGAAAGTCGGATGGTTTTCGAGTGGTAAACCTTTGATAAATGTTTAACCTCGAATGGTATTCCACAATGCAGATTTGTTTGGTTAATGAAGTCTGGTATTAACTTGCCAAATTTCTCGAGGCAGTTTGTCCAGAAAGTTGCTTTTTTACTTTTTTTTGAAACCCATTCAAATTGAGATTACCAAATCAAGATTATAAGCCCACAGATTCTGAGATTTAGGTTTACAGCATAAGAGCTGATCTTTGGAATGAAATATTACATACTCTAATTTAATAATCAAGTAATTGTATTTGAACTAATGACGTACTTTATGTGTGTTTCATTTAACAGTTTTGCACTTGGACAATAATAGGTAACTGCTTTTCATAGAGTCGCCGTTTCTATAATTCAAAATATTAGTTTACTATTACACGGGCGTTCATCGTGTAAGAAATATTCGAGAAATTAAGCCCACATCAGCACATGTTAAAATAAACACAATAATTAATAATCAAGTAATCTTGATCCACCAAATGGTTTTTCAAAGACATTAGTACCAGTCTTCAGACTGTCATACTCTACAATAGAGAACCTTCGGGGAAAATGTTATATATAGAGGTGTTATATACTGTTTTACGAATTTTTATTATCAATTTTGTATTATATAACAAGTGTTTTATAACTTATTGTTTATAACAATTGTTTCCGGACTCTTGCAAGTTTCTTTATAAAAGAATACTTTATATAAGAAAAAAAAAACATCTGAAACTACGAACAGCAATAGTAACTGTTAAAATAAGGCTATATGGGATAGAGGTAGGATTTTTAGAGTCACGAATTAAGAACTACAACGTAATATATCTTAACATGGCGTACAATTTTAGGTAAAAACGTACAAAAAAGTACAATTTCAGTTTGTTAAAAAATTAGTATCTGAGGTGAAAATAAGAAACGAACCAAACTACGAAAAAGCCTTTCAGCTCTCTTAATGTTTTGCTAATTAAAAATAAAATTTCTAGCTAAGAACTTAGAAAAAAAAATATTTATTTCCATTTATTAGTTTCGGAAACAAAAAGGTTTACTACGTGAAAAGTTTATTTAGTAATATTATAATATTAGTTCCTCACTGAACAGTGTATAATTTCCTCATATCTCCTAGTACGTGGTTGTTGTTTTTGCGTTTAATCTAATGTCGCGGTTCTATAAATGATCATTTCAATTACGCTTAAGAGTTGAATGAAACAAGTTGTTTAATTTTGAAGAGTATTTACTGAGGTAACAAACTACAGTATACAATCAATGCACGTGCAGCGTATAATTAATTTCCCGTAGCAGAAAAGATTATCTGTTACTTATGTATTTATCGTTTAGCATGCAATCATCTGTTACTTATGTATTTATCGTTTAGCATGCAATTAATTTGCAATAAGGAAAAACTATATATTTAGTCATGCAAACACAATTTTCAGGGTCTGTTGAATGTGGTTTTAGAGTAAAGCTACATTGGGCTATCGTCTGTGCCCGCTGCGTGGAATCGAACCTCGAATTTTAGCGTTGTCAGTCCGTAAACTTACCGGTGTCCCGCCGGGGGACCAATTTTCAGGTAAACATTCTAAAACGTTCCATAGACTTGGGTTAACCATAACTGTAAGTTATTTATCATACTGACATGTACGTTGTGGTTGGAATGCTCTCAGAACCATTGGCTTAATGACAACAAAACATGTTTCTTATTTTATTATTCCTATTTAAGAGTTCTTCCGTTTGGAAATCCGGTCAAACTGTTCCACACAGTTGATTCAAACAATCAAAGCTGTCAACAGATTGTACTAAAGACGTCAACACATGTGTGACGACAGGTTGTTATTTAGAGCAGTAAGTGAAACAAATGAACATATAAAAAAATAAATATCTGCATTCCGCTGCTCTTTCATCACTTTTGATACCAGAAAACAGAAGACAGAGTTTTCATAATGCAACAAAATATAACTTTATTTCTCTACACAATAAGTCATAAACGCTGAACAAACAAAGCGTAGCTATTTAACTAAAACTGTTGAATACCAATAATAATCAACATATTCACACATTTTACTCCACACTAATTATATAAAGCATCATTGTTTAAAGACAACACAAGGATCTCTAATAAAATATCGACAACGATAAATCTAAGGATTTATAACGCTAAAATCAGGGGTTCGTTTCCCCTCGGTTGACTCAGCAGATAGCCCGATGTAGCTTCGCTATAAGAAAAACACACACACAAACACTTGACATGCTACATTTTTAAAAATAACAAATAAGTGGATAAATCTGTCCCAGAATGGGCACAAATGTCTATGTAAATATAGCTATTTTATTGAACATTAATTTCCTATGTGTAACTCTCCACGTATAACATGAAAATAGATACAGAACAATTGACTTTTCTATGTGAAACGCTTCACGTATAAACATGAATCCTGATGTAAGCGCCCCCGGCAGACTGTTTACTGAACACCTCGCATTCTTATACCGAACTCTCCACGTATTATCATTAATCTTGATCTAAGCGCCCCTAGCAGTCCCTAGGATACTGTTTACTGAACTTCTCACTTTCCTTAGTGAAACTCTTCACGTATCAACATAAATATTCATCTAAGCGCCCCTAGCAGTCCCTAGGATACTGTTTACTGAACTTCTCACTTTCCTTAGTGAAACTCTTCACGTATCAACATAAATATTCATCTAAGCGCCCCTAGCAGTCCATAGGATACTGTTTACTGAACATCTTACTTTCCTTAATGGAACTCTCCATGCATCAACATGAATCATGATCTTAACGCCCTAAGCAGTCCCAATGATACTGTTTACTGAACTTCTCACTTTCCTAAGTGGAACTCTCCACGCATCAACATGAATCATGATCTAAGCGCCCCTAGCAGTCCCTAGGATACTGTTTACTGAACATCTCACTTTCCTTAGTGGAATTCTCCACGTATCAACACAAATCTTGATAAAAACGATCCTTATCGCATTGCAATTTAAAAAAGATCTAGATATTTTAGACATAAAAATATTTAGTTACTTCATAATGGTGAAGTACCCATCATTTCTTGGTGTTTGAAGCACACATAGATATACGTTTGACACTATCTTTGCTTATGCTTTCATTCCCGTAGCTAAGAAAATAAATAACAACGCTTTACCCATTATTTTAGTCACACTGATTTATTTCTGTACCCAGAAAACAATTGATGTTTGAATGACATATTCATAGCACAATTAACTACGTATAGAGACAAACTGATATTACTATACGCTTATTGTTCAGGATACGTGCGTGTATTTCTGTGGTTAGATAACAAATAATAGGACAACAGTAATTATTCGTCTACGTGTTTCACCCCCAAAAATCTGTTATCTATACGCATGATCTTCAAATGTGATACCCAAAGAAGATAGCCCAACGTTCTGTCGAAACATCTAGTATTTTCCACCATCAGTAAACCTTTTCCGTATGCTTATAAATCGTTGTTTGCCTACCTATTATTATATTAGCTTAAAGTGCTTCCTTGCTCAATCCAGCTAGTAACATTATAACCCTGGTTAAAACTAGATGCGTTGTAAGCATTATTTAGAACACACACACACCCTCATCTCTCTACCCATACAACCTCGTTTACCCTTTTTTCTTTGTCCACTATAACTGTTTGGGTTTTATGATGATTTAATGAAATTTGTTCTCTCTTTCTTGGTTGCTGAACTTCTTAAGTTTCTCGAGTTTCTTCTTGTGCTTCAACCCTTGCATCCTTGTTTATAGATTAATTCAACTTCTTTTACTATTCTCTACAGGTTTTAACGCACTCTTCATGAAGATTTTCTGGTAGATGTATCTTGTTGTATTATATAATTATGATCACAGTTTACTAAAGAAAGTATCATTCAAGTGAAGTTTCGTGTTCTTGTATTTTGTGTGTATGTATCACATCTGTTTACAGAACTTGAGTTCAACACAACTTGATCTATCAACTTCAGCACCTTGTTCAACACAACTTGATCTATCTTAAAACCAACTTATTCACGATCTTCAGAATCACCAATAGCTGATCCATATACTTATCTCTTTCCTTATCTAATATGCAAATTAGATAAATTGATTCAAAACCTACTACCTCCTGAAAGCAGCAAAGACAAAAATGAAAGAGCTCGTTACAGGTTCTGTCATATCTTATCATTATTGATTATATATATGGATTGTTTCTAGTGAAAAAATATAACGGATACTGCAAAGAGCTCATTGTTTTTCAAGCTTATAACGCTTCAGTGGCTACGACTTTGAATTTTGACACGACTTATACTTATTTCTAGAAATATCCTCTTAAGTCATTTCATGTATCATAAAGTTAGTGACTTATCCTCAACTATATCTTATCTATTTCTGAGCAAATAATCAAACGGTTTTGAACGATCTATTCACGTACAGCCCAAATATACTGGCGATGTGAATGGTTAGGTTTGCTTCCTCTCAGAAACATTAAATCTTAATTTGAAATCCACCAAAACTCTTTAGCGCTACACCTTTATAAAGGCGTCAGTTGAGTTATACAGAGGGTCGAATACGTTATATTAAAAGGATTTTGAATATACAAATCAGCAAGTCAGGTGACAACCACAGCTGATATAACGTCGCAGAAGAAAGTCATGTATCATAACAGTTTTAACATTGTATCTAATTTTAAACTTTGCAGAGCAGACTGGAGGATTGAAATCACGTTTACAAAAAAAAGCGACTAATTACACTCCATAAAAAACTAATTTTTTTCCTGCTCACATTTTTCTCAATGGTTACAGAGTCAAATAAATCATTTTTTCTCTGAAGTGTGCTTAGCTGTTAAGTTGTACACATATTTTATAATTTTTAGCATTTTGTAGATTCTGTGATTCCACCGAAGATTAATCGCTTTTGGGAGGTGTATTTAAAAGTACCTTCTGCCACAAATATTCATAGACTCAGATCATAATGACTTGTCCAGAACGAGGATTTAGAATTTCCAAGAGAGGGATGTTCCTTGTATTTAATGGCATTGGAATACCAAAGCATATGAATGAACTTGTGGCTCCAGGACCATTCAAAACCAGATCTACAACAAGTCGTACCCCAAATGTGATAAGCAAAATGTGACATCTTGAAACAAGTGATAATCCACGAACACAAAGGTCAATTAAAACACCGTTCATTTACCCAAAGCAACAGTTTCCTGTTCGACCGTTACATGTCTCAATCAGCTGCCTAAAGAAAACGGATAATGTTATTTCATACAAAGATATGCCGGTAAAGTCGTCGGACGCAGCGCCTGTGGATTTCTGTGCGAACGGGTGCCAGGAGATCATCGTCCTCGTACAATGGTATTATGGAAAGATGCAAGGAGTAAGGGTATAGTTTGAACATGACAGCTTATGACGGAGCCTTTTGCAATGGAAATATCGTCAAAGTGTACAGTCATCAGTTAAAACCTGATTAGACGTGTCGATATGGACTTTAATGACGTGGTGATGCACTAAAATCGTTTTAATATAACGTATTCAACCTCTGGATATACTTCTTTTATTTTCATTCAAGTTCTCCAACAAAACAAATCGTCTTCCTTAAAATGTTAATTTGTTTTATAATCTTCGGAAACTTATCTATTTATAACTGGCAAACAATAGTGTCAAGAAAACTCACTTTTTTCTCCTTCCAGTTATGAGTAAAGTGTCTATTACTCTTTTCCATAATATTTAATCATCACTTTTTTTTCCAAAATATATTTGAAACTCCATCTAGCAATAAGCTTTGTCTAATTATTATGTAACGCATTATTCGGGAGTTCATTTACTTTTTCTTAATTGGGCTTGTTTTGCAAATATGAAATGTATAATAGTTATCTATATGTATAAATATTACAGAAATATACTGAAAAGTGTTTGTGAAAACATTTGAATAATACTAAATAATTAAATTAAGTACCCTATTATGTAAAACTTATTTATTATCGGATATAGAGTATGATATCTATGGTTACCATAATTAAATAAGTTTTTAAGTTTGAACAATACATTCTGTATTACAAAATAATTTCTTTTGTACTGAAGAAGTATGAAACGTAAGATGGTACTTTATATCAGTTTTTTTATAATTAGGTTTTTGTTTTGCTTGAAATGCTCTAGAAAAATGGCATTTACTATATCTAAACAGTCATGTAACACACAATGGTCACTGTAATCTCATTTAGTAACCATTGTTTCTATACAGCCTAGTTAAAGACATGTTATATATTACAGATTGTTACTATTAGCTCGAACTTGTATATGAACACTTCTCAGCCCTAGACTGCATTTTCCCATATAAGTCAGATCGGATAAGGTCTTTAACTTGAAGATTTATACTGATTAGGAAAGAACCAAGAATAAGCTCACTGTAAATTAAAAGAGTAAAAGCATTCTTTATGATGTTTATCATTTTAAATATTTTATATAGACAGACAAAGTAAGAGCCTATGTACTTTTCACCCAGGCCCTCCCACTAGAGCCCACCCCTCACGAAAGTTAGATGCTGTATAATAGCTATCTATAAATTATTTGAGAAAAACCACTTTTCTTTGTCCAGACTACATACATAATTGTCCATCACACATTTTCTACTAAATTAAACTCAGACATTTTTTCCACTAAATGTATTACGACTTATTAGTTAGATAGTGTCTGAATGGTAACTTCAATATGATCTCAGATGTACTGTATAAAAATAAATCATGTGAAAAACAGCCTAATAGAAGGGCTGAGAAGTCAGAAGACGAAGAGAGAGAGATTACTGAGAGCTGTTAACTTTATATAAAACTGCACATAAAGATATATAAATTATAATGCAGAGAAAGATATTTAGTGTTTCACTTCTTTAACTTAAACAGCACTGTATGTGATATATGAACTAAATACCAACGTCATAGACTCCTAGGGTTCACGTATATCTATACATATGTTTAGGATGTTGACCAGAGAGACAAGTAGCAGCACCCACCGCCTTTGTGACTTTTTTTAAAAATAGAAATAGCAGGATTGAGTTTCATTCTTTAATACCTCCACAGCTGAAAATAAAGAGCGTGTTCAGCAGTAGGTATATCACGGCTCAAACTTCGGACCTTTCGATCTCCAGCCTAGCATATTAATTACTGGGCTACACCCTACTCACAGAGAAAGAAAGAGCTAGTATTAAATCCATGGGAATAAATCACATGCAAAATAGCAGCAATTAAATGAATAGAATAAAGGAAGCACTTTATTATCAATAATCATTAAGTTGGGTAAACATGGGTATATGAAGCCACTGAACTGATTTGTTTACAGCACTGATAAACATACAATATAACTACGGACTATATAAGAACAGAATAAGAATAATCAGTATTTGAACATAAAAGTAAAACATAAACACAAATTAATTGAAAATAATAGAAACAGGGGAAGTTTCTAATGCTAAACTAGAGTACCGAGTATGTACACTCTGTATAAACATGGTGGAATTGATATATGTGTATGTGTGTATGATACAAAAGGGTATGAATATTAAGTGCTGACAAGCCACTTCATTAAGATTATTACATACATTTGAAAGAAACTGCATTTCTTTTTTCTGTGAAAAAATGTATGTAATGTCTCAGGTTATTACTTAAGTCATAGAATGCAAATATGTAGTCGTTTCATGTTCAGCCTTCAAGGCAATAGGTAAGAACAAGGATTCCTCAATTTCGAAGGATAGTAGGAGAATGTCTCTATAAGAGGCTTCGTATATAAATACCGATTATTTCATCAACTTTGCAGACATCTGTCATCAGAGATCATTAACAGTAACAATCGAAAGAGTAATCGTCTGCCATTAAAGTAAACTGTGACCATACAACTCTAATTATTTACTATGATCATTTATTTGCTATGCGACACTTTATGTGCTATGCCCAGTCTAAGCTATTATCATAGAGAAAGGTGATCAAATCCGATACTAAGTGGAGGTCTGATAAAGTGGCCAGTAATACAAACACAAAGAAACATTGAGGATAAAGAGTAGAAAGAGAAGAAATGGCGTTGGCTCTAGAGTGTAAAAACATGAAGTGACGTTGTATATAAAGTGTAGAGGCAAAATAGCTTAAATCAGAAAATTCAGTTATCTGAGGGTTTATAACCAGAGAAGGAAATATATATAGAATATAAGAATGGGTGATTTTATACCATGTAAGAGCAGATTTTATGTGTAAGATATAGATATAAATAGAATACAGAGTGTGTAAATAGAAAAAATAAACTGTTTTGAGGAAGATTTTTAGCCAGAAAATGAAAGATGAGTAGAATGTTGAGCCAAAGGAATGTTTAGTACAATCAGTATAAATACAATGTAAATGATTTTATAGGGAAAAGAGGTATAGTTGAAAACACGAGACAAAAATATGCCCTTAAGTAATATGTGTAAATTAAAATATTGATCATGAGTAAATTGGAGAAAAACAATACCAGTTATTTAAATGATTAAGAGCCAATAACAACAAAAAAAGATTTGGGGTGCTTAAGGTTTAAAGACAAAGTTTTCAACATAAAAAGTTCGAGATGAAAAAAGAGGGAGATTAGAACTAAAGAAATGAATTATACATGAAGACAAAATTAAGCATCATAAATGAATAGAAGAGGCAAAAAAAAGTTATGTAAAATCAGAATTTGGGATTAGAGCACCTACATAAGGAGAGGCATATTCTATAGAGTGTAGAACTAATAGTAATTTTATGACTCAGAAAAGACATTCACATGAAGAGTGAAAATTAGGCTTTATTTATAGATCCAAGTTATTTTTAGATCACTGGGGTAAAGAGAACCTTCCGCTTAAGTATTTAGAGATAAAAATATCGGTTATGTGGGTGGTATGAAACAGAAATGTGTGTTACATGTAGTATGTAGAGACAGAAGGGACAGGACAGTGTATTTAGAATATGATTAAACAATTGCATTACAGAAGGGCAGTTTGCTTAGAGTTTTAAAGAAGAAGATTACAAGTAATAAGGAGACAGTTTGTTTGAAGTGTAGATACAGACAGTTGAAATGCATTTAAGGTCTAAATTCAAGAACATAAGTTATTTTAGAAATTTAGAAACCCCCTTACGTGGTAAGAGAAATACAATATAAGGCTGAGGTAAACTGTGGTTTTCGTTTGATATTATGGGCTATTATAATACAAAGGAATCAGGTAGTTGGAACATTCTGAGAGATACGTGAAGGGAGATAACGAGAGGGAACCATTACCACCCTTAACTGTGCTCTCTATAAACAAAATGAAAGGATGAGTAACGCTTTGCAACATTGCGATAGCTGGGTAGATTAACTCTTCCCTAGACTCTTAACGTACAATTTCACTTGGCTTTACCGTTATCCAAAGTTCTATCACATGGTTAGACTTGTTCTATCACATGTTCTTAAGTTTAGTTACCCCTTGCTTCCTCACTAGGCACTCCTAGTAACACTTCATCCATTCTAAATCTTATTCTTCTGCCTGTCTCTATCAGTTCAATCGTAGATTGTCCAGGTAACGTTTCTCAACTCTTGTTTTAATATTTTTACACTATCTTTTATTTTCTCTCTAAGCATTTCAAGTATTTTTTTCTTAGTCGTATTCAGATTTCTAGTTAAAACCTCGCCTGTCTTCGGTCGCACCCAGCTCTATCTCACTTTCTTTGCTGAATATCGAGGTAACACTCCATTTTTAATCCATCTTATCCAGCTAATTTATCAAATCCTAATTTAGTGAATTTAGTTATTATTTTACTATTTTATCCAGTTCTTTCTCTCAAATGTTCAGGAATTATCCGTCGTTTTTCTACGCAGCTATTTCTTATTTTACTTTCTTTATCTTTATCCCTCCTTGGCAATACTCTATGCTTAGTCCCATCCACCCACTTTTCACTTGCTCTATAGAATAATCATTCTATAAGACTTTTTCAGATATTTTTCTCTTTTTTCTTTTGAACATTCAAGTGGTACTTCACTCTTTTTTTTCTTACATCTCATTCAGCCATTTCTCACTTCGTTTTAATATTTTCCTGGTGACATGACACTCTTTCTTAATCTTATCTATTTACTTCTTACTTTCGTTTTCAACAGTCCAGTACTATTTCACTTTTGTTAGACTTATCCATCTATCTTTCGCTTCTTTTCTAGAATATCTTGATAATTCTATTTTCTACCGCAGTTTTACGCAGATATTTTTAACTTACTTGCTTAACCTTTCACGCAGTACTTATTCTATATTAGTTTTCTTCAGGTATTTCTTTTCTCCTCTCTCAACTTTATACGTAAAAAATTACTTTTTAGGCTTATCAGACTATCACTTACGTCATGTTTAATGTTCATTTATTATTTCATATTTTCTTATCCAACTATCTTTTACTTTCTCTTACGTCTTGAGATTAACGAACTAGTATTTTCCAATCTTACGAGTCTACTTCTCGTTTTCTTTTTAAAGCCATCCAATGACACCCACACTTTCTTAATGTTATTCTAAAGTCTTTCTATTGATTAACACTTAGCTCAAGCTAAAACTTATCTATCACTTTCATTTTCCTTAGTCCATTTCATTAGTTTTGTGTTATGATAGCTAAATTCTGTTGTTACTGTTAAAAATAATAATATCTCATAAAAACCTTTCAACAAAACTGAATAACAGATAACTAAAATATTAAAGTGACAACTTCAGTGTAGGAAGACAATTCTAACACATGTATCAATAACATAAAACCCATTCATTTTCTTTATGATGCTAAATATATTTATATTTGGAAAATTAAAACTAAACACCCGTTTTGTTTTACCGCTTGCATTTGACACGCATTTAAAATCTGACTTAAATTTTGTTAAAGTGCTTGATATGTTTCTGTGATACTTTCTCTTTGGAAAAACACTTGGCTTTAGAAATTAACTTGAAACAAAAGTGTTTAAAAGATAAATATTTAGAAATATTGTTTAGTTTTTCACGAAACAAAGAAATGAACTTTAAACTTTTACAGACAAAAACGATAATATTGCACAGTGGTATAGTTACAGAGCACTATACTGTTTTGATCATAAAACATTTCGTGCAGAAGTCTTGTGAAGACTTGCCTACTCTTCGTATCTCCATATTCCTCAGTTAACATTACACCTCTTTAGAATAAATAACAAACATTGCCCGGATTAGACTTTTCAATTAACATTACACCTCTTTAGAATAAACAACAAGCATTGCCCGGATTAGACTTCTCAGTTAATATCACACCTCTCGAACAAATAACAAACATTGCACGGATTAGAATTCTCAGTTAACATCACACCTCTTTAGAATAAATAACAAACACTGCCCGGATTAGACTTTTCAATTAACATTACACCTCTTTAGAATAAACAACAAGCATTGCACGGATTAGACTTCTCAGTTAAAATCTCATCTCTACAGAGTGCCTATTCAATAGTCCATCTTAATAAGATTTTCAGTTTTTTAAGTAGCTAGTAAACTATCTTTAAAATATCCTTAGTAATTTTTTTCTCTAGGATAATTGTATAATATACTCATCAGTTTTCATTTGATCTCTATAAAATGTGTAGCTAACAACCCACATTTGTAATATTTTTTATCTGTAATTCCTATAAAATATAACGAAGAGATATCATGTATCTGACGACTTCTTAACTTTCATCCCGTATCTGTAAAATGACTAGATATTTCTCAGTTAACTTTTTCCCATAGACTAAGTCGTATTTCTTTTAATTACTCATACATAATATTCCTTATCCTTGTGGTGATTTCCCGTTTCTTGAGACTAATTTTAGATACTTTAATCAACATACACAGCACCTTAATAAATTCAATAATTAACACATATTTTTATTAAACTCTTCATTAAACACCTTACCTCTATAGCCTAACACGCTAATTTCCAGTTTCTCCCTATGCTTTTGCTTCGACAGACTCCATTTTTCTATAGAGACTAAGTATTATATTATTACAGATTTGCAATCCTTTAAGTTAATATACCAACTCTTTAAAATATGTAACAATTGTCTCGTTTCTCTTGATTGTCCAATTTCTTTAAACCGGCCAAATAATATCTTTATCTCCAACATCTTAAATTGACATCATATTATTACTGAGTTACACGCTTCAATCCAATCTTCATTTATCATCAAATTTCTACCCTAATGAATATCTAATATCCTATCTCCTTATGATCCTCAAATAATATAAGCTCACTCTAAATTATTCATTAATGTTCTCATCTCCAAAACTTCTTCAGTTAAACTTCCGCGTGTATTTACTTTTTACTAACTATACATTTATTAACACGTCAGGCTACTATTCCATATCTTTACTCTATTCAGCTAACGTTTTATTTAATACACTATTTATCAGACACCCTTTCTTTCTAGACTGGTGTGGTAAGAGTTTTCACTTCTAAAACTTATCTATCACTTACATTTTCCTTAATTCTTTCATTAGTTTTGTGGTATGATAGCTAAATTCTGTTATTTGTTTACATATCGTAAATATAATATCCCATCTTTTTACAACATTGAATTAACATTTTATCTTCCTTATCATCCTAAATTACTCAAATAACATCCAGTACTTTAACAATGTTTATGTAACATTCTGCATTTCCATGACGCTCAACTAACTTCTCAAATTTTCTACAATGTTCAAATAACATCCCATCTTTTAGAATGTTTGTAGAACCTCATGTATTTCTACACTTTCATGTAATATAACGTTTGTTTCTGCACAGTTCATCTAATATAGCATTTGTTTCTACACAGTTCATCTAATATAACATTTGTTTCTACACTGTTCATCTAATATAACATTTGTTTCTACACAGTTCATCTAATATAGCATTTGTTTCTAAACAGTTCATCTAATATAGCATTTGTTTCTACACTGTTCATCAAGTATAGCATTTGTTTCTACACAGTTCATCTAATATAGCATTTGTTTCTACACTGTTCCTCCAATATAACATTTGTTTCTAAACAGTTCATTTAATATAGCATTTGTTTCTACACTGTTCATCAAGTATAGCATTTGTTTCTACACAGTTCATCTTATTCTGCATTTGTTTCTACACAGTTCATCTTATTCTGCATTTGTTTCTACACAGTTCATCTTATCTTGCATTTGTTTCTACACAGTTCATCTTATTTTGCATTTGTTTCTACACTGTTCATCTAGTATAGCATTTGTTTCTACACAGTTCATCTAATATAGCATTTGTTTCTAAACAGTTCATCTAATATAACATTTGTTTCTGCACAGTTCATCTAATATAGCATTTGTTTCTGCACAGTTCATCTAATATAATATTTGTTTCTACACTGTTCATCTAATATAACATTTGTTTCTACACAGTTCATCTAATATAGCATTTGTTTCTACACTGTTCATCTAATATAACGTTTGTTCCTACAATGTTAAACTAAAGTTCTATGTTCCTAAACTTTCATATAACATATCATTTTGATTCACTATCAACTTTTTTCTAAAATGACACACCGTCTATCAGTCATGACTGCCTATAGCATTACATCTTACTTCATTATTCAGCTATTTTTTTATTATTATATACTATTCAGCTAACATCTTTTCTTTATAAATTGTTTTGATATATCACATCATATGTTATTTCTATATTATTCAGATAATATTCAGCTAATATTCTATTTTTCCTCACTGAAACTGTTGGGCTACATAACATTTTATATTGTTTCTGTATTGTTTAGCTAATATTCAGCGATATCCTATCTTTGTACAACGTTCAAATAACATCAATTTTTTCTACTCTCTTCAACTAACATAAAATATTTCTATATTCTTCAATTAACTTCAAATCATTATACATTCTTTAACTTAACCAAATCTTTATACATTTTCCAACTACTATCAAATCGTTCTATACTGTTCAGCTAACGAAACTGTTTCTGCACTCTTCAAACAACAACCCATATAGCATGTAACTAATAGCCTTCTTTCCGCTTTGTTCAGTTAGCATCGTATCCTTCTACTGTGTTTACCTAACATTTTATACTATTCCGCTAATACTAAATTTTTCTATGCTATTTAGCTAACGTCTCATCTTTACACTGTTCAAATTATTATAGTTTTTTCCCACTGGCCCTCAGTGTCTCAGTGGTAAATCTGAGGGCTCGTACTACTAAAAACCGAGCTTAACAACAAACACATTTTTCCATTACCCTGTTAACAACCTGTCTTTATTCAGATAGTATTACCTCGTCCTACAGTTGTTCCAATGAACAGGGTTTCTTGTCATAATGTTCTGTGAATATTTCACATTTATTCGCTGTTATACTTATCATTCTTATATTTCCATACTTCTCAGCTAACATACCCCATCCTTATAATGTCCAACTAACGTCTTGCATTTGTACTCAATTCAATCAATTTTCTTGAGAATGTGTAAGTCAAACCCTTCTTTGTACACTGTTCAGCGTTATAATATCCCTTAGGTCTACAGTTATCACTGCGTAAAATCCTTTTACACTACTCAGTTACCATCAATTTCTCCACACTGCTTAGCTATCACCTCAGGTTTTATACATTATTTTATTACCATCCTATTTTTTCTAGAATGTCAATATAGTACTTAATTTTTATAAACTGTCTACACTACTAATTTCATTACGCCCCTCTTTTAATATCTCATATCTCCAGGATATCCTTCTGACATCCCACTTTTCTACTGCTAATGTACTGTTTGTGGTTTCTCTTACTACAGAACTGCCTTCCCATCTTTTCATGCTCTTCAGCCAACTTCCCATTCATCTGCACTGCTCAGGTAATAATACATTTGTATACACTTTCTATTTAACATTCCATCTCTCTACACAACTTACCTAGCATTAAGTCTCTCTACTTTCTGTGTTTAACATTCAATCTCTCTACATTTTTCAGCTAACATTCCATCTTTCTACACTGTTCAGGTAACATCCCATCTCACTACATTTTTCAGCTAACATTCCATCTTTCTACACTGTTCGGGTAACATCCCATCTCTCTACATTCTTCAGCTAACATTCCATCTTTCTACACTGTTCGGGCAACATCCCATCTCACTACATTCTTCAGTTAACATTCCATCTTTCTACACTGTTCGGGTAACATCCCATCTCTCTACATTCTTCAGCTAACATTCCATTTTTCTACACTGTTCAAGTAACATCCCAACTCTCTACACTCTATATCTAAAATTCAATCTCACTACATTCTTCAACTAATATTCCATCTTTTCACATTGTTCAGTTTTGCATGATATCAGTTCGTAATTCACATTGCGTGTTTGTTTGCCAGCGAACTCCTCCCACTGTTTTGAGGCTAGCAGGACCAACTTGGCAGGCGAACTCGTTGTGGTCCGAGAATGTCCGTATCTATATGTTGTAGTCTTTCAGTCAAAAGGGGAACCAAGCTGGCTAACTTTTTATTGAAAGCTTTGGGTAACGATTTCTGGCACACAAAAAATACTTTTTTTTTTATTGAAAGCTTTGGGTAACGAGTTCTGGCACACAAAAAAAATACTTTTTATTGAAAGCTTTAGGTAACGATTTCTGGCACACAAAGAATACTTTTTTATTGAAAGCTTTGGGTAACGATTTCTGGCACACAAAAAATACTGTCTACATAGATAGAGTCTGATAGAGTTTAGGAGTAGGTTTTCAGGGTCGTCGAACCCGAAACCGCTTCAGATGTTAGGTTCCTAGCCCCTCTATGGATCCCGAGGGCGCCACATTCGCAACTGTGTTCGTGCCCTCACTCATAAGCTAACGGAAACAAACCTGGCTCCGGTACCACGGAAGGATGTCTTAACGGGTAGTTTTACGGGTACGGACCCCCTTTAGTAACTATAGAAGTAATTGGGATAATAGAGGAGCTTGACTGGGGATTCTGTAAATCACGAGGAGGACATCTTTGATAGGTTTGAAACTTTGAAACTCATTTGAAACTTAGATTCATCATGAGGAGGACTTTGAACACCGCAGCCGAGAAAATGTATTTTATGCTAGTTTAATGAATATTCTATTTTCCCTTGGACTGTATACCTAACAGCCACAGTTGTTCCTTATGCAACTCGAAAATCCCGTCATTTTACACGGCTCACTTGATTACAATGATCCTGTATCTTTACTACCACTTTCTATACGTTTTTAAGTTAATATCTTATCATTTTCACTGTTTAACTAACATCCATTCTTTCGCTCTACGCTGTTCAACCAATCTTTTTAACTCTTGAATTTACACCCATGTTCCCAATTTTTATAGCCCACTTATATTTTTTAAGATATTTAGTAGACATTCTACCTTTCTGCTGTTTAACTGACATCCCATTTTTTTCACACTGTTCAGTTAACATACCAATTTTGGCAATATTCAACCAATAATCCATTTATTTAGATCGTTTATAGCTAGGAACTTATTTTGTCATTCTGTTCACTGTCTTACGCCCAATGTTTACAAACAGATAAATTAACATGTTAACATTCTATACTGCTCAAGTAATGGCCGACATTGTTTCACTGTTTAGCTATTAATCCATTTTCCTATACTCTTCACCTATATCCTTAGTATTTTAACACTGTCCAACTAGCAGCTAAGATCCTATCTTTGTATACTAATTAACTCAATTTCTATCTTTTATGCCCTCTTTACCTTATATCCAATTTTGATAAACTTTTTGCTAAACATTCATTCTACTCTGTTCAGCTAATATCTCATCACTATACCCTGTACAGCTATCACATCACTCCAATCTGTTTAGCTAACATGCAATTTCTACACTTTTGTTCATATAGCATCTTATCACTCTACTCTGCTCAGCTAAGATCATATTTCACCATATTTGTTCAGATAGCAAATTACGTTATTATGTTCAGCCAATATCCCATTTCATCACTTTTGTTCAGCCGACATCCCATTTCTCAAGTTTTGTTCCATACTATATCACCAGCCATCTCTCTTCAGCTGGCATCCCATTTCTTAAGTTTTGTTCCCATACTATATCACCAGTCAT
>NW_013665669.1:1142022-1170690 GCF_000517525.1 Limulus polyphemus | reverse complement strand
TCATCTCTCTTCAGCTGGCATCCCATTTCTTAAGTTTTGTTTACATACTATATCACCAGTCATCTCTCTTCAGCTGGCATCCCATTTCTTAAGTTTTGTTTACATACTATATCACCAGTCATCTCTCTTCAGCTGGCATCCCATTTCTTAAGTTTTGTTTACATACTATATCATCAGTCTACTTTGTTCAACTAAAATCCCATTTCTCCACTTTGTCCATACAGCAAATAATTTTTATTTTGCTCAGCTAACCTTTCATCTCACGATACTACTGGTGAAAAATCGAAATATACATTAATAAATTACATAATACAAAGTATATACGTTGTTCCCCAGAATTAAGTGCTATTTCAATTCAAATCTTTTTAAAGTACAGCTTTTAGCGAAAAACGAAGACTAAAGTTTAAATTATTCTCTGAGTGTGTTTATTTACTATAGCTTGAGCACATTTAACATGTAATTTTCTGTTTATATATATTTTGATTTTGTAATTATACAAGTGAATAATTTATCTAGAACTGGGAATTCAATTTTGATTTACGATACTTACGTGTAATTGTACGCTATACCTACAGAAACCAAGCATTCTACCATGAAATAATTCAGCCATGAACCCACTGGCTTATGTCGAAACATAAGCTTTCGAGTTCCGTGATTGATGTAGACTCTTAACGGCAAGTTAAGAGCAAGTGAAACAAATAAAAAGGTGAATCATTTCTTTATCTACAATATTTATAGCCTATATTTATAAACATTATGGCATGATTTAGTCTGTAATTTATGCTAAATGCTATAATTGATGATGCAGAATATGCAAGTACTTTACATTTATATTAGTCACTAGTACTGTTTCTACGCAATAAACTATGGCTTGCAATTAAGTGCCCTTTATTTGTCAAGCACTGATAAGTTCATTACACGTATTCACGTTATCTTAGCAGTATATTTACATAAAACGTCTTAAACTTAGATATCTCTAAGAATAAATAGGTAAAACGTTTTAAGCCCATTCGAAGTAAAATAATTTTTTTGCAACATGATTCAATACGTTCCTCCCAATTTTATGTTTAGGGACAAAGTTTCCCTTAGACATCAGTAAAAAGTGTGTATTTTTTAATATAATTTTAATCGCTGCGCATAAGTAATTTAATTCTATGTAGGCGTTAAACACAGTTACAATTGTGTTTTATTTGAAAAGAAAATACGATTTGAGGTAATGAGACATTCTACTTATGAATATAAACAAATGCTTGTTATATAGATATTAGATATAATTTCGAAGGAGGCGCAGTATTTAGAGCAAACAGAATTTACCTAGCATCATTTGACAGAAAATCACTGCCTCTGGCTCTCTTGTCTGTGTTATAACTCCGTTTGATAAATAATAGCTACTGAGGTTAGTTAAAAACCCTTTAGGTTTATTTCCTGATGAAAGCTTCCCAATGTAGCGGTTTCAAAAACTACTATTTTCTCGTTTGCTATAGATTTGTAATGTTTATGGTGGTTGTATAGTGTGCTTTCACTCAGTAGTCTGTCAGTATCCTGGTAAGTGGGATAAATAAGCCTGTAGAAACTGTATATATGTAAGATAAGTGTTAAAGATAGTCTTTCGGTGATTTTAGAAAATGTATTTATTTTGAATGAAGTTTACTTGTATGGATTTTCATAGGGCGTTGCATTCAACCAGTTGATTTATATAAGCAAACAAACCGTCAATTTAATCAAAAGATAATGTGAAGTCATAGAAGTTCTCACCGATTTTCGAAACATTTTAGCTCTGTAAACATTTGACCAGAATGAAATATGAGAATATGTGAAACTTTATTACACATCTCTTGAAATTAACACGTATTACTTTGTCAACACTAAACCGATGCTGCATACAGAAACTGTGCATTTCCACTTTCACATATGGTAGGAAAAGCGAGTGACTTGGATGAAGATTGTCTGAAACAAACACATTAACAGTGGGAAGCGTAGACGTGCTACTATAGAGCAATATTTTCATTACTGCATATAAGTTAGCATTACAAATGATACTATTTGTGCTGAATTTCGGAGATATCTATATCCTCTTAGCTCCAAGGATTACCTCCGTCAATAATCAGTAGCTCTCCTTATGAAACACCATTATCGTCATTAATGAGTGCATTAATGATCCTTTAATTGAAATGATGGACCCAGTGCAAAAATATTGTCAAACCCAAAAGTTTTAGATACTGTTCGTGTTTTCGATTAAAACAGTATAGCGTAGGAAACTTTTTTACATCGAAAAACGTGTGCAATAAAACGCCACAAAGCCAATACTTAATATAGTATGATGCAATAGCATTATTAATTCGAGTAAAATATATCCTGTTTTACAATTGCTTTTCTCAACTTGTTAGTATCCAGCTTCCATACGTTGACAACGTAATAAAAATACCTTTTATATTACTCATTCGTGTTAAGTACACAAAAATATATATTTTTACAACACATGCAATGCAACGTCTAGTATATTCGTATTGGATTTATCATCTTTCCTAGAAATTTAATGAAGTTCTGACTATTTTCTCACTATATTGATGAACAAATAGAATTATACCCACTGTAGCAACTGCTATAAAACGTAAGTTTCATCGCTAACAAGCTAGTTATATTTAGTGAAACAAAGATAATCTTCCCTCTTCTTCACTTTAGATGCAAATTAATGAATACTTTAGTTTGTTTATATAAAATATGTACCATATTCTCAATTACAGCACTACCATGCAAGTTACATAATTTGTCTGTGTATTTGTCAAAAATCTGAGTTCATAACAATATACCAAGTATGAAATTTTGAAATCTACAAACGGCTTCTATAATCATTCGTTGTCACTCGTTTTACGTAAAAAACATAGTGAAACTTTATGTACAGAGTTAATGTTATAGTTGAAAGGTAATGAGAAACCTATGAGGCCTGAATGATTATAATAAATCAGTTCGAAAATGTAGTAAGTGTACAGTAATTCAACTATTTAAAACTAAATGCACCTTCAAATGGCAGCTAATTCACAAACGTTTTTCTGTATATTGGTTTTATTTGCCTTAAAAGAGCCCAAAGTCAACAACTTTGACACGAGTCTGTCGTGAGTTAAGATTGGCTTTTTGAAATGATAGAACACTTATTCATCTTATACAGTAAATGTATTTTGTACATAGATAAATCGAAAAGTTGAGAACCACTGATCTGCTCAGTACTTCAATATCAGTCGTACAGTCGATAAGTTATACAGCACATAATATAAATATATGTAAAAAAGTAAATATGTCAGAATTTCAGATAGTTCACACAGGAAAACAATTATCAAGTTTTAGTTGAGGCCCACCAATTTCAGGGGTTGTGTTCCTTACTTTAGTAAAAACACAAATATAGATGAAAAATGAAACGATGCTCTTGAGGATAACATTCCACATACACAGTGAAGAATGATAGAACGATGAAGGAATGTTCTAAAACAGATTTAAGTGATTTATTTTCAAAATTACAAAAAAAAGTATAATTTTTTTTAGAGAAAAATATCAAAATGTTTAAAAAGTGCAAAGAATTTCAGACTATATCTGAGCTTTTAGAATACTACTTTTAAAGTAGATTATCTATGAGAGACTGCACGAATAACAACCAATCAGCGGTGATACATCGTTTTATTTGAAATATCTAGTATGAACTTATTTGACTACCAATAAGGAAAGAGCTTGGAAACTACCACTGATTATAGAGCATGGTTTCAGATGATAATCACGTGCTTGCTAATCTGAAGTCAATTCTATAGTTATATTGTTATTTACAAGTGTAACATCCAAATATGTAAGTAATTTAATGATAAGCCTCTTTTGTACTCCATAATTTACTATCTTATATTATTCCTTAGGTTCGAGGTAAAATCATATTTCATTTTCAGGCATGAGATTTCATTCTGTTAAGTATTAAGCCGTTTCAATAGCGCCGAAGTGTTTTTTTATATGTAAGTTATCGAACAGCGTGAAAAATGTTAAGTATAGCTATTTATGGTGCAAACAATAAACGTACGATTAATTATATTCTAGTTTTATCTGCCTTTTATAACTATGGCTCTTTACTGTATCAAAGATAATGTTTTTATGGGTATCGTGGTAAGACACGTGTGTGTATATATGCATGGTGAATTTTAATATCGAAATGAAACTAACTCGTCATGTTAAACTGGCTTACCTTTAACAAGGGAGTTAGGGTGGGAAGAGCGGTAAGTTGAAGAGGTAGCTCGAGGAGGCACTCCTGCTGTATAATCCATCGTCAGCTGTGGTAACGGCGGTAGACCACTTCTGCCGATAAGAACTGGTCGAACTGGGCTATTATGCAAGATACTTTATAAACGTGGCGGGTTTCACTCTGTGTGAATCCCGGTGACCGCAGGGATATCAGCAGGTTTCACCTTCTTTGAACCAGCAACTGTTTTTAAAGTATTTGGACTTTCGTTTTACCGGTAGCAAATCATAGTTATGTAGGATTCCTGAAAAACTCGATGTGAGATGTAAACACCTACCTAATCTAGCCATGTTTCTTGAACATGTCGTCCAGAAGAAATCAAGGGATGCATACCCTAGGAATTGTGATTTGTTATAAGCAATAATATCCTAAATAGGCTTAACCCTATCTTGAAGGAACAATGGATGAGATTAAAAATCAGCCAATGAAATTATGGCATCCCTTACTAACTGAGACTTGAGTCTTCAACCTGAGGGTGACGGCGAATAGCCCCGCCCCATTAACGTATAGGTCGCTTCTTGCTCACGCGAGAACTTGTGTTAGAGCTCTTCTGCTCTAGATTTTTATGGATGAGCATCGCACAAGTAAAAGTTCATGCTTAAATTTGGCTCATTACATTAACATACTAAAAACACAGTTTCCTGCATTTTTCAATCGAAAATATAGTTTTGATTTTCAAATGACAGCAGTTTTGCTGGCAATTCAAATGTTAAAATATTATCTAAAAAAGTTAATTTTTTAAAGTATTTAGGGATTTTCTGTCATTAAAGTATTTAAAGCAAACACTCCAGTTTAAACACCAGCTTCTCCAAAGTGCTTGAAAAGTAGCAAACTGGGTTTCTAACTTACCACATCTCATGTATCAAATCAATGAAGTATTGTACCTTCGCATACAGGAAACATGGACAGTAAACACTGAAAAACTTAGAAGAGAAAGAAAGATATAGTAAACAATAGAAGAACTTTATTAGCATATCTAAAGTAATAATAACAAGTAAGAGAAGTCTTTTCGTACCGAAAAAAAACAGCTAAAAAGCTTTAAATGTTATTCATGTGTTAACTTATATTTATAGCTTCCAGGTTAACGCTTTGTTAATGTCATTCAATTTACGGTCTTCTGAATTAACATGAGATTATGCAAAACATGTGGTCGTTGAATATTTCTCACCATAAGTAAATTTAACGGAAACTAGCAACTATAAAATGTAAAGGAAGTTAAGAATATTTGTAGATTAAAAAACTGTAGCGTTAGAAAAATGAATTTAACCCATAATTCTCGGGCACATAAGAAGAGATAAAATGCCCTTTTTTATGTTCAGTCGAGTAAATATTCTCAGTGAAGTTTATTTCCTAGCTCCAGAATGATTTATTGATCCAATAAATTTCTTGATTCAAGCCAAATATTAATTTAAACCAGACGTGTTTTCAAGTGTGAACATAAAATCTAGACACACAGACAGAGAGACAGAGAAAGCGATTACAATACTTTTTTGTTTAGTAAAACAATATCTTTACTAACGTTAACAACTGTAATGCAACAGCTTACATCTTGCCCCCTCCATTGGCATAGCGGTATGTCTGCGGACATACAAAGCAAGAAACCGGGTTTCGATACCCGTGGTGGGCAGATCACAGATAGCTCTTTGTGTAGCTTTGTGCTTAATTACAAACAAGTAAGCTTACACCTTATGATAACTATTGAAAAATCCATCTGTTGCCGAAACACATCTCTTCACCTTGATCATTTTTATCAACTGAAGAAACAGTGGGTGTAAAGTTACGGAAATCTTTTAAGGCTGTGGAAGATATATTTATTTTCTATCTTTCGATTTGTGATACGAAAGAATTAGTAGATTTTCCTCTGATAAGCTAAAAATTTGGAAATACTGTTTAATGCTTTGCAGTTAATTTATATGAACAAAACTGATAACTGGCATCATGTGACGCTCCATCCATAACTAGTCCACCGATGAGTTAGTGGTAAGTTTACGGACTTAGAACGCTAAAATCCGGGGTACGGTTTACCGCGGTGAACACAGTACAAATAGTCTATTGTGCAGCTTTGTCTTGAAACAATATCAACAACCATCTTTAACTAATTTATTAAGATAAAAGTATAAGTAAAAAATCTAATGTCAGTTGTTGTGTTATCTATTTATTTTCATAACATTTCACAAATTAAGCGACACAAAATTGAAAAAAAAAGTGTTCAGACAGGTTGCTTTGTTGCACAGATATTCTCAATGAATTTATTTTCTGATTTCCAGTTTACATTTAAAAACTAAATATTAACACATAGAAAGATGGCTAGACAGACAAATAGCAAGCTAGATATCATTGCAATGGATATTTGTAGTTAACATTGTTTACTCTGTCCTTGAGAGTTGGGTATAACAATAACTGTAAGAAAACCACCTGTTTCCTTAATGTTACTGATTTCGAAGTCTCAAGTTCTAGGGGATGGTTTCCTGACCACACAACGTGATAGTCTAAAGCATAAAAAGCACTAAATATATTTATTGACGGTAGTGCCCAAGGGAATCAATTATGAAACATATTTTATATGACTTTTCTCCACTTTTTCCTGTCTTAAAATCTCTCTACATACATTGATATGTCCCCCGCTAAACTATTAGTATTTACAGGAGTAAAACGATACTCAATTTGTTATAACATATTTCCTGTAGTTAGCACCACTTTCCATTTTCTAACATAAACGGTTGCATAAGATAAGTTTAGTTTGTAATAAGAACGGTTGCATCAGGTAAGTTTAGTTTGTGACAAAAACGGTTGCATGAGGTCAGTTTAGTTTGTAACATAAACGGTTGCATAAGATAAGTTTAGTTTGTAACAAAAACGGTTGCTTGAGGTAAGTTTAGTTTGTAACAAAAACGGTTGCTTGAGGTAAGTTTAGTTTGTAACAAAAACGGTTGCATAAGATAAGTTTAGTTTGTAACAAAAACGGTTGCTTGAGGTAAGTTTAGTTTGTAACAAAAGCGGTTGTATGAGGTAAGTTTAGACACTTAATAGACACTTAACATTTGATAAATCAAATGTATGGATCCTTGACAAGAGAATCAACTTCCAGAGATTTTCACTGCAGTACACTCGATAAAGGTTAATTGTTTTCTTTATTTAAAATTCATTTAAATGACATCTATAATTTTCGGAAGAATGATAATAATAAAAATAACAACTGTAAGAAACTTTTCAACGCATTAAGTCCTTTCAGATATTTAACAAAGAAAGTAACTTGTTCTTCAAGTTTTGTACAATGATAAGTAGTTAAACTGTAAAACTCTTCGCCTCAGGAAATAACTTGACTTAAATCCTTTTATTCAAACTGATGTCCAACAAATGTACAATAAGCTAAATTATTTCAGAACAATATTTAGTAGTATATTCTAATCCCTAAGATACTTTTCTTTTAATCAACTATATGATAAGGCTGTAATGCAAAACGTTGAGTATTAAAAATAACGTTTCAGGAATAAATGTACTCTAATTATAATATGATTATGTTATATGACATTGCATGCTCCCAGTTAGGTTGGTTTAATAAATTAGTTATATTCATTATTGAGCTAATTTCTTATTCTGAATTACGTACGCAGTTTGCTTTAATCAAAATTTTATTTTTTAAATTATTTTTATTGTTTTCGGGTTAATTGTTTGCTGGTTCTATATTTTTAAGGGATAATCTATCAAATATTTCACTACAATCATTTTCTTTCTATTTAGCTACATTAATGGATGATATAATACAGTTTATAACTTTTTGAAATTATTAAGAAACTAACCAAACCACGGTATTAAATAATTGAAAAATCAAATTAATACGCTGGCAGTCTGCGACAGAAATCACACAGTAACCACCTATTACATTTTTAAATGCTGAAAAGAAAATTTAAAACTAATGTAAAGGACACACTGTGGAATAAAAGCTGCTCCCAGCCATTTGATCACATACTTGTCCCATAGACCAGCTTAAGTCAACTATTTATCTTATCTTTTCTGAAAAGTGAATTGATAACAACTTTTTTCTGGAATATTTTCTTTGTTTTTAGAAAACATGTTCTAAAGCAAAACTGATATGAGACATTACCAGTCACACAAGTAAACAATGTTAACATTCATGGTATACTAAACATAAGTAAACAATGTTAACATTCAAATTATACTTAAGATAAGTAACATCGTTGACATTCATAAATACTAAACATAACTGAATATTAATAATGGCTGGAAACGGCTTGAATGGGTAATGAAGAAAAACTTTAATACAAGTTTAACATAACAGCAACAGCTTATATTAAAGTTTTTCTTCATTACCCATTCAAGCCGTCTCCAGCCACTATTATAATCTCAAAGTGGGTTCCTCGTCATCGAATAACTGAATATTGTTGACGGTCATAGGGCACTAAACACATGTGAATATTTTTGACATTCATAATATACTAAATACGTTTAAGTGTTGTGGACACTGATAGGATATTAAACAGAAGTAAATATTGGTTAGATTCAAAGTATGCTAAACACAGGAAAAACATTGTTGACATTCATAATATATTAAACACAAGTTCAGAAGTGTAATTAGTGTTGGTGTGAATAATATACTTAACACAAGCAAACAATCAGTTAAAATGAAAATGCGTTGTGCGCAGTGAAATGTCAGTCACTATGTTCGATAGAAAAGAGAACAGTTTTTTCAGTGAAAATATTTTTTTTATTTCTTCGACGTTTCGCTTAGCAGCTTCCTAAGGATGCTAATATCCTGTATTAGAACAACTAACATATAACAAAAAGTGTAAAACCAAACTATGTGCTTTTGTATGTGATCTTGGATGTGAAATCGTTTAAACGATAAAACTTCATGGAACTGTTACAAAGTACCTAGTAAAAGATACAAGCACTAAGATTGTATACACTACCTGAAATATATGTATTCCTGTACAAAGTAAGTAATGCAATTTCAGAGTTTTGTTATTAGTGCGAAAACATAATTTACGACACTTGAAAAATACAATAGTAAGCGATATATGTACTAAATTCCATAAACAACATTTTCAAATGTATGCATTCCTGTGTAGAAGAATAAAGTAGAAAATGCAATGTAAAGTTTGAATTTTTAATTTAAAACATATTATCCGACAACTGAAAACATCAAGACAAAAGTCCAAACAGGAGAAAATAGAACTTAACGGGTCATTCATAACTGCTGTTAATAGATAGATGATTATTTCTAATGAGGATGAACATCTTATGTTTTCTCTCAGTGGAACAAGGTATTTAGATTATGATAAACCACGTTTGTCAATTAGAACAAAAAGCTGCTTTAGTACATTTTTTTACGCTCCCCCTTCTTACTAAATTAGCCCTTACGAAGATTTTGTATAGATTAATCTATAATTGATTCCTCAATTTCCCAGTAATGCTTTCGACGCATACATTACTTTTAATATAATAAATTTCATCTTTCTTTTTTTTTCATGCATTACTTATGTTGGGTTAAAAGCTGTTCATGTTTCTCTACCGCATTTACAAACCTGGTTCTCTTACAGCTTTCCTAAAAATATTATAAATTTTATAGCTAATTTTAGGCATCATAAAATTACTTTTAGATTTTTGTAGCGTATTTTCACTACGCTGTTATTAAATATAGTAAGCTACTCCTTTATGGTACTTTCGGGATAACCATTAGATTTCAAAATGGTATGGACCTTTACCAACATTAGTCAATTAAGTAAGTGAAATTGTCTCATAAATAAGGGAAATGCTTGTTGACTGCTAGAAAATCATGGGGCGCTCATTAATAAAGGAACGATGGGAAGTATAATGCTCTGGTAAGGTATTTTTAGCATGGGGCGCTTCATGGTCCAGGGATGATAGGAAATATGATGTTTGAATAAAATTATTTTTTGCACGAGGTGTTTCATGGTCCAGGAATGTTAGGAAAGCTAATGCTTGAGTAAAGGGTTTTATTAGAAAGTTTTAACGAAATCTAGTTTTAAAATGCCTATCGGCTATAGTGATGGATGAGTCTACAAAGTATAGGCATCCACCAACAAAGCATGTTCAAAAGCACAGTTTATGTTTCTATAGTCCATATTTGGGAGTGTTGAAAGAGAATTAAACTATTTAAACAATAATTTTAAGTGCCATGTGTGTCATCAAAGTAGACAACCAAAGAGCGCATAATTTTTCACCACAGAATTGCTATCTTAGAAGTGCTTTAGTTTCTATCGAGTGTATGAAAAGGCTGTATCTACTCTATTATCCATAGCTACTCTATATAACTGTTGATAAAGTTGTTTCTAAAGCCTGCGAACAATGATTTTGGAAACAACATGGATTAGCTCCCCTTAGAAACCGCAAGATGAAACAAAGGAAATAAAGAGTTTTCACCTTTAAAAAACACTGTCTGTTTTCTATTTTCTCTACAACCAACAATTTCACATTTAAAAAACACTGTCTGTTTTCTATTTTCTCTACAACCAACAATTTCACATTTAAAAACCACTGTCTGTTTTCTATTTTCTCTACAACCAACAATTTCACATTTAAAAAACACTGTCTGTTTTCTATTTTCTCTACAAACAACAATTTCACACTTAAAAAACACTGTTTTCTATTTTCTCTACAACCAACAATTTCACATTTAAATTTTATTCTGATTACATTTTATATTCTCAGTATTACTAGTTCCAAAAACAGGGATCTTAACAAATTTATGGTATGCATTTCTATAGATTTTATGTTTTTTGCATTAATTATATGGATAGTTGGTCATTTCGCTCTACTGCGAAAACCAGTGAGTCTTGTAACTGAAGCTGGTTTGTTTAATAACTGTATGTAATTGTTTCTACATAGACGACAGTCTATTAGTTTGATGTGTAACATGTGTGTAAACTCTTAAGTCACACACATTTACACGGGACTTTAGGTATAATTTCTCACTCTCATTTGTTTCTGATAGTACCAGTCAGTGTCCTTTGTAGTTTGAGTAAAATATAAATAGACTTTTGTTAAACTTAGTAAAGTATTAGTTCTGAACTATTGGGCAAACAAATATTAACCCAGTAGAGTATTTTTCCAACTATTAAATGGATTTTTATTAAGATTGGCAGAATATTATTATTATAGTGCTCAACTATATAACGCATGCTCATTAAATCAAGTAGAGTAATTGTACTTAACTGTTTCATATATGTCTATTAAACCTAGTAGAATATTAGTACTCCACTATTTGACATATGTTCATTACACCTAATAGAATATTAGTACTCCACTATTTGACATATGTTCATTACACCTAATAGAATATTAGTACTCCACTATTTGACATATGTTCATTACACCTAATAGAATATTAGTACTCCACTATTTGACATATGTTCATTACACCTAATAGAATATTAGTACTCAACTATTCGACATTTCAATATCCTCTCCAATTTAAAAGGCTTACAATTTCAAGAAACATTCATAGATATTAATAACATATTTCAATATTATACAAAACTTACTAGGTCTACGTTCATAATAAATATTATTAAATATATTTCAATATCCTATTCAATTTATCAAGTCTGAGATCCCAGTAAACAATTATAATGATCTACAATATATCTTAATATTCTACGTGATTTATGGAATTCTGATAATATTTCTAGGTACTAAATTTGTGGAAAGTGCATTGTTGTGCTTATAAACCTATTACTGTAGTCATATTGCAGCCATTAGAATATATGAAGTAAATAGTACACAGTCTTTACTGTCAAAATGTAATTAGCATCAATATAATTTCCAGGTATATTTAGTTCCTTGGTAAGCTTGGTCTATCGGTACTTTGCAATTCTAATGTTATATAGTTAAATAAATCTGAGGAAAAATTTAGTAAATTCGGGTTCTTCATACGTAAAGACCACAGTTATTTTGATATATGGCTTCACGTAGCAAGGCAACAAAATCATTTACAGTTAATTGAATAAACAACTTGAATGTGATAGCAGTTGTTATACGTCTCATTTATCTCGTCTTTGACGTTTGCTAGTATTGTGATTATTAATTGTACATATAATAACAACAATAACATACACTAGCCTAAAATAAACAGCATAACATTTCCCGTTCTGTTGGAAATAGTGAAAATACTATGGACGATTTGAGAGTCCGCTGAGTAAATATGCAAGGAGGAGAGTTAACTTGAAATCGAAACTTAGATAGTGACTTTTTTTAGCTTTTGTTAATAACTGCTTATCCAGTTATCATTCCGGACAAATACGTAGTTACCCCAGACTATTGTCTGATTTATTCAACCAATTACCCAGCTAAATACACAAGTCCGATAATTGCAATAAGGTTCTTCTAACTTTCGAACAACAACAACTTAATCTATGCAAAACCAAAATTACATTAAGTATACAAAAATATAAATCTATCACAGGAGTTTGAAAGAGCAAATTACAGATTGTAAGATGTGCATACTCAATTCCTACATCCTACACTTGATGTTAAACTGCACGTATACATATCGAAAAAGATATTCCCAGAATATGTTTTCTTCTTATGTTCAAATGTTACTTCCAAGAAACAGTGGTAACCGGTCTTCATTTTGAATAAGCATAGTTGCTTGCCAATATATCTTGTGTAATTCTTCATGAACAGAGCGTCCTCCACTATGCTTAAATTCAAGATAATTGGGTCTTTTTTAATGGATTCTCGTTATTAGGGTGAATTTAGAAGTCTTAATAATATCGAAACTAAAGTACAATCACAGTATTGTATCAAGTACTGTCTAATTTCGTCATCTAACCGGTTTAACTCATTAATGTTTCATTTTATAGCAGACTATCTATGTCAATATATGAAAAAAGTTCATCACGTGGAGTATTATGATTGCAAGCAATTATTTTCATTTTCTCCAGTAAAATCAATTAAAATTGTAATATGAAACCAGTACCATTTACAAAAGATAATGTCGGTCTTCGAGACAAAGCAATATGTCAAACTTTATTTTTAATGTGATTGTAACGTACCGGCATAATAAAACAATTACCATTTTATGTGTTTCTACCATTACTAAGCCGTATTCTTCTAGAGTAAGAAACATCAGTAACTTCATAAAATTGAGTAGATCTTAAATACATATATTTTTTTGTAGTAAGGTCGTTGTATTGTTATACTATTGTATTATAAAGTGCATAGTATCATTCTTTATCTTGTGCGTGGTCTAATAACGCTCGAACCAAGGTTGTAAACTGAAACGAAAAGTCAATCTAGAATTACGTTGTTTATGATAAAAATTATAATTTGTGTTATCACTTTGCTATAGTCTAGTGCATTAGAGTTGACTTTTGTTGAAACTGTATCGTGCAGATATCAACTTACACATCTTACTAGAGATTTTAAACAGCAGTATCTACAAAAAGGAATAGTCATACTATAAGAATGTTAGCCTATACATATTTATCCTGAATTATAATGGTATACACTGGAAATATTTACGTCAATTATTCCATCTATAAAGCCAATGAAGACTATTAACATTGCTGCACAAACCACAGAAGAGTACAACTATCATGTAAAAACCTAGGAAATAAAACATTGAGCTGATATGTGTTTTTTTTTATACTGTGTTATTTAGTAAATGAAAATTGATTCACCACTCTAACGTAACTTGAGCCTAAATGTGTAAGAAAACATACCCAGTGAGCTGTTGAAAAAAAACAACACTTTATGGAAAATCAGCTTTAACCTACGAAATAAAAGTGTTCTACAAATAAGACCGATGTGAGAACTAGTTACTCTTCAGAGATATAAGACGAGATCTGCGTGATGACGTAGGTATTGAGCTGACGAGAGAAAAAAAAAGGTAATTTGTGGAACTTTGCTGCTTAGGCCAGTGAGAAAATAATTATATTATCCAGTTGAAGGAGTTAGACTTCTGAGAAAAGTACCATAAGTAATATCATTTAGAACTTTAAAAATAACACACTGTCAATAACTGACCCAGAATAGTTCTAAAATATTTTCATTCAGTAGAGAACCTAGAAGAGATTTGTAAAGACTACAATCATTCTTACAGGAAATGTTAGGCTAGACCTGTCTGAATGGTTTGTTTTGTTTGTTTGTTTTTTAAGTTAAGCACAAAGCTAGACAATGGGCTATCTGTGCTCTGCCCACCACGGGTATCGAAACCCGGATTCTAGCGTTGTAAGTCCGCAGACATACCGCTGTGCTACTGGGGGGCTGTCTGAATGGAGGAACTGAACCTTTTCGTACGAGAACATAATTACTCTATAGGTTGTTGAACCTAGGTTTATAATAATAGAATTACCTTATGAGAAACTGAGCCTAATGCTATGAGTATGTAATTACTCTATAAAGAATGTATCCTACAATTGCGAGACTATAATTATTCTACAAGGAACTGATCCCAGAACCTATGAGAATATAGCATTCTGTATGTAATGTTTCTTGGTTCGCCTTATTTCAACAAAACTTACATCCAATACTTTCAATAGTAACTTTCAATGTTTACGGAAGAATTAATTTACTTTTAATTCTGAATTGCTGATGTAATTTACATGAAACTGAAAGATTACTACACATTGTAAAACTTGTACATGACAGTAAACTTCATGAAACAGTTTTTAAATTCAAACTCACTCGGAACATAGTTGCTGAGAACTATTTTTACGTAAGCTGTTTTCATATCACTGATCACAGTGAAAGCTAGTTTCTCAACAAGGCTATGAATCTACACCACGTTTAATGGTCTACTTTCAACAAATAGATTCTCTGAATATGATATAGTGGATTACTGAACTTCTGACAAAACGTTAATTTTTCAAGTTCATATATAGATATTAGGTTTTATTTCATCACATTATTCATGTAGTAATGATACACATTGAGACACATTTATCTCTCAGTCCATGTGTACTTATAAATAAAGCGAATTGGAGGGCTTGTAAGCGTTATCCGTCTATATTGATAGATCTAAGCTTTGCATGGCCAGGTGTTTAGAGCGCTCAATTCGTAATTTGCAGGTCACGGGTCCGAATCCTGTCACCGAGAATTCGTTGGTAAATAGTAGCCAATAGTTGGTGGTGGGTGGTGTTGATTTAGTTGTTTTACCTCTAGTCTATCATTCTAAATCAGGGACGGCTAGCGCAGACAGCACTTGAGTAGATTTGCGCGAAATTCAACAAAACAAATTAATAGATTTAACCTCACAGTGACTTAGAGTTAATGTATCCGAACATATAATCGAAGAATACCTGTGACTTATAGTTGTGATATGGAAGAAGATTTATTGTTAACTGTTCATCTGAAACGACTGAGATAAATAATTTAGTCAAGAGAATTTTATGCGATACAATCTGGTATTAAAGCATTTGGAGCAAGTAAATGAAAAACGCAATGTTTTTACCTGTCGGAGCTGTGCATGTTTTTAAATTCAAAATTAACTAGCAAAAATAGAGTGAGTAAACCATAATTTCAAATTCTTCTCGTGAGTTTTAACACAAGTTGTTCGAGTAGATATTTTCCTGAAAAGCTTATATGCTCGGTTTTCTTATACCATGGTATACAATTGCACGGATTATGTGACAGTTTTCTTAGCATTAAAATTTTAAGAACCAAGAAAAAGCTTTGTTTGTTTGTAATTAAGCACAAAGTTACACAACGTGCTATCTGTGCTCTGTCCACCATGAATATCGAAACCCAGTTTTTGCAGTATAAGTCAGCAGACATACCGCTGTGCCACTGGGGGGCTAAGAAAAGCTACTACTATACTTTAGTAGTTACCTACTATAGTGTTGAGTCTACAATACAAAACAGTTAGTACTTAATTGTTTTTTAAAGAAAGTCTGACTTAGGTAAATAAAGACCGTCTTTATTTTTTAACAGCAACATTTAGAGTGGAAAATGTTATCACACTGAAATCTGAAGATCATGTTGTAAGTTTACAGAACACTTTAGTTAATACATATTACTCAAAACCTAGAACAAGAAATGTCAACTATCTTACAACTTTAGACAGATCTCAATGCATAGAATTTTTATCTTTAAATAAAAAATGGATATCTCTGTTTTTATCTTACTGCAGTGGTTTGGATGATACCCACCACAAGTTCATCTGGTATAATGACATTTTTATTGCCGTATCTAGGTCTCTTCCTTCATGATCCACGCTTTGCGTTGGCGCAGTGTTTCTCAACGACTCTATTATACTACCACGCAATGCATTACAAGCTACAACCGAGCTTTGTTTAAAAATATTTGCATCCACCACTTTGGTAACAGCGCGATTTGAAAACTGGTCAAGTAAGATTGTAAAAATTTGATATCTCATTTTGGTTGACTTTGTGTAACGTATTCACTCATTCTTAACAACAGACAATACAAACAAGCCTGTTATTCTTATCTTATCTGCCTAGTAAAAACGTTTGAGAATAGTCCTTTTTTTTTCAGAAGTTAACCAAACTTAGAATAAAATGTCTATCAACCAGTGAAAAACCATTTTAGTAAACTAGTATATTATATGAGTACATATATCAGTGAACAAAATTTATTAATTTACGATCGGCAGAGTTTCTACAGTATAATGCTTGACTAGTGTATTTAATAAAAAACAAAAACGAAAAAAAAAACATGTGAATATGAGCTATAGGGGTGGGGGGAACTATAAATACAACAGTTTGATGTAAAAATCAATTTGTTAAATCTGTTTTCAATAAATAATAACAATCATAGTTGGATGATTTAATCCTTTCTGTCCTTCGACTTTTCAACAGGGCGTGGCCAACTCACACTATTCTGATAGAGTAGCCTAAGAGTTCACGGTAGTTGCTGTTGTCTAGCTGCCTTACCTCTAGTTTATCAGTTCAACATTAGGAATGGCAGAGAACCCTTGTGTAGCTTGCGCAACATCCGATACAGACAAACAAATAACCTTAATTCAGCCTTCTGGTGATAGAAAATGATATTTTGAAAATTATTTATCCCTTAGAAAAAATAATATTTGACATAAAATATTGTTGTTATAAAAATATTTCTTCTAGACATTTTTCTTTGTAATAAATGGGCCCATTTTATCTTTCTGAATAAAATATTGAGTTGACGAAAGAAAGCATAATCACTGAATCGGAATGAAAGGATTGTTCTTGGATTTTGCCTTATTTCGTCCTTTTATTTAAAGCAAACAGTGAATTTTGTACTTAATTCTGATTGACAGTCAAAATATGCTTTAATGCTATTTTCAAACTGGATCAAAAACGTGTCTTACCGGCAACTTTTTAAAAATCGGTTCACAAGAGATTGCCTCACATATCAAGAGCCGCGTGCTCACAGGTTTGCCAAGTTAGCAGGATTCTGTAGTTAAACTTCATTGTTTTAGTAAATAGGTTTATCTATTATGGCTAAAAAACAAATGAGATCCCCAAGTATTTCACGTGATAGAACCTGTATAAAATGGTATTTCATAGAGACAAGGCTGTAAATGTACCAGTTAAACAGCGTATTTTACTTTGAAGCTTCTACAGGTATGTTACTTCAGTTTTCCTTTATAATTAGTCTCTGGATGATCGTCAAAACATTAACATAGTTTTATCTTTAAACTTTCTGTTTTACAACTAGATTCCACAACGTTTAATTAGATTAATCATCTCTCATCATGATAAACGTGTGATTGCCAAGAAGAGTGTTTGTGAGTTAGAATGCGTAATATGATGTTTATTTTTATCTGGAAAATTTGTTTCTTTTCAAGACCAACTTTGAAAATAGAGAAGGCTGCATTTTTGGATATGTACATATGAAAATACTACAGTAACTATTGAAACAATTGGATGAAATATATATTGCTATTTCGCGTTAAATTTTATAATCTTCTGAATAAATATTTTGAGCATTGATAAAAGCTATCATACAAAATAAGTTACGTCCGTTTTCATCGCCTGTCTAAGCTTGGGTTCAATACTTTCCTGAAATTTGAAAATCACGAAACAAACTCGTGAAACGTGTAGATAATTAGGGCATTTAGCGAAGTGTGTAAAAAAAATATCAACACTAATACAAATATACACATTAATTATTAATGGCAAAGAATATTACTAAATTGTTAAGCCTGACTAATATCAAGTGTTAAACTTGTTTGCTTGTTTGTTTTTAATTATGCACAAAGCTACACAAGGGCTATCTGTGCTCTGCCCACCACGGGTATCGAAACCCGGTTTCTAGCGTTGTAAGTCCGCAGACATACCGCTGTGCCACTGGGAGCCAAGCGTTAAGTATGAATCTGTAAACATTTGTAAAACTTCATATTAACCAACACTTTACTCCTTAAACTCAAGAATGTCAGCACCATCACTACACGAAGGAGAGGGTTGAGTATATAGATATATATATAAACGTAGTTTATTCATTTCCTTCTATATTACGAAACCTAAAAAGTAAGTGCGAAGGCCGGTATTAATGCGGAAACTGATCTAATATTCCTATTTTGTCTGCCTTCATAACTTATATAACTCCTACATGAGCAGTAAAATTCTTTAGTTCTGTAGTGCTTTACCTTTGTTTGCCAAGTTGAACCGGGTGTGTGTATGACAATAGCTAATGGATCTGATAACGATGATTTGTTTCTAAATGCCGACCATACCTGAATACTAAACTATGAAACCTTCGTTGCTGAGTGTTATTGTATTGCATTCTAAGGTAGACTAATGCATGTGAAATCAAACTAAAAGCAGTTTACACAACCTAAAACGAGCAAGTTCACTTTACTTATTGAAGGCATCAAGAAATTCAACGGAAAAGTCCTTTGTTGTTATCAGCTCAATGAGACTTGTCAACTTTAACTCGTTGCGCAAAACGCTTCATAAATTTTGGAATATCGTGTCAGTATTACTGAAAGAAAATGAGAAAAAGAAACACTACTAATGAGTAAAAGAAACAATACTAATTAGGCTTACTCTGTTCCACACACACCTTAAAACATTCGTTTTCAACAATATACACTCTCAGTTTCGAAACTTAAATTTTATTCTTGCTTTCTAATAGTTACTTAAATTGCTGTTTCTAGGCGAAGGGAATATATTTTATTCCCTAATTAAGTTGATATGGTTTTGCTTTTGTTAAATGGTAAACATACATTGTTTTGGAAGTCGAAAGTTTGTATATGGAACATCTGTCGTAGAACTTACATATGCTATTATATATTCCCTATCATTGTCTTCAATTTTAATGAAAAACTTTGAAAGTGACCTTTGTCTCTATCAACCTATTGTATTATACCGTGAAAGCTTAAGGCCTCGTATGTTAGGAACTTTTGTATTATAATTTTATTTTTAATTAAAAATTTATGAGTATTTTTAAACTAGTCTTCTTTTACGACTGCGCGTTTGTACCAATTCTGATCATGAATATTTTGCATTTTTTTACGGACCAATAGGTTTAGAGAAGTGATTATGTTTTAAAAATGAGCTCTCGTTTTAAATCACGTATGCACGGTACTAAAAGTTTAAGGAAACAAATAGCATTTATCATGCAAAAGTTAATCGAGAAAAATAAATTTAGATAAATGCACCACGTAGTTTCAAGCACCGAAATGGCCTGGCTTGTATACATAAACAAAGTTTTGTGACATGCTGTCCTTTGCCTGTAACGATATATAAATTAGAATTTCGTAGAGGTCCACATATTTGATACGATTATTTTAGCAAATAAAGCCCATCCTGGTATATGATCATTCACATTATTAATGGATGTATCTATGATTAACAAACAACTCTTTATTCTAGTGAATAAAATCACAAATTTCTAAGTAAACAAACTCCATTCTTTGTTATTAACAATGTAGCAACTAATCAAGAGAAAGTTTGTATTTGAGTGCCACCCTGTTTCGAGCACCGAAATGAGTTATGGAGAAATTTCTTGGTTGTGATCTAGTCTTATAGCAGAGTTTTACATCACGTTTAGTAGAATGTTTATAAACGTGTGTGTCTAAACTTATTACACTAACTAAAATCATATAAAGTTTGAAATGACTTATTACCCAAAATAAACTATAGGAAGATTTACGATTTATAAAGTAATCTAAGATTCACACATCCAATTTACAGTTAAAGATTAAACTCAATATTGTTGTAATATAAACAAAGCCACCATCTTAGATATGCCATTATCCAGGAATCTACGAAACTGAAGAAAGGATGTAACATCCAACGATAAAAACTCTAAACTCTAATAGAAAATAACACACGTAGTTATGCACAAAAATTAATAGGTATGTTAACAGATTTGTTAAATAACCATGCAAAAAGAAACAACTATATCCCAAAATGCATTACAAAAACTGTTCTTTTTAACGTGTACACGAAATTTCAGAAAGTGTCAGAAAAGCCTTAAGTTCTATAGATGTATACGTTGCCTTTAAATTGTTAAATATTGCAAGTCGGCGTGTAGTAAAAGATATGCCTTGAGAAAACATGACCGGCTTTTTACTTTTGTCAAACGATATATAGGATAAGTTTGAAGCTAAATAAATACAAGCAGTATTACAAATATTACAGTGTTTGTTCTTCTGATATTGCTAACATTTCTCACTGAGTGATAATACAACGAGTTGCGAAGAACGTCAAATTGTGAATTACTGTAAATCCCCAAAATATTTTTTTTTGTATTCTGTCACATCCTTGCAGGGAAAGCTGAACTGAACTAAAATAATAAACCTTACTAAATCCCCAAGCTATATATAATAATGTTTAAACTCTTGCTCCTGACATGACGAGAGTATCGAGTAATTTCCAGATGACACCATACAGTAGCTTTTGTCTAAAGTACGTGAGCCAATTTTTCTAAACAAAAAGTAATGTTTTGTCTCCAAAAAAAATTTCATTGTTGGTGTCATTATAGACATGACCGATTTTTGGAAAATCTAACATTCTCAGGCATTTTTGAGCAAAATTTGGAAGATAGTTTTTCAAAGAGATTTGGAGGGGGGCTGAACCCATTTCTGCATTCAGCCAACTGTATCTGTCACGCTTAACGTTTAAAAAGCAGGCAAACAAAATGGTCGATAAAAACAAAACGAGAACTAATGTATGTCATAGTAATTTTGCTACTGATCAAGGCTCTATACCAAATTTAAGTATATATAATAAATACATAGTCTTGAAGTTTACTTGCATAATTAATTTTTCTTTACGGAAAAACTTTAATGGGGTAAAAGTCACGTAAACGAGAAAGTGCCAAGAAAATATTTCTTAGACCCAAGTTTGATCATTAAGCTACCGAATAATAAACGTCCTTGAATAACACTAGAAACATTTTTTTGCGGCGTTGTAGTTTATTCAACTTCAAAAAAAAATAAGAGAAGTTATAGATGAGATTGCATAACTGCATCTTTATTAAGGCTTAATCATCAAAGATATAATAAAGAGGATCTCAACAAATTACGTAGTTTTATCATCTTGAAAAAGTGATATTGTTTATTTTCTTTTGGTAATCATTTTATTTGGTGCAGTTTGAAAATTAGACTTTGTCCTAGAATTTAATGGACATGAAATTTTGATTCAGCATCCCAAAATCATGGGGAAAACAGTGTTGGAAAAGTTTTATCATAAGAGTAGTACGCAAAATTGGCTCTCATCCTGTTTTCTGGCAGCCATTTTGTTTTTCTGCTTTTTCAAAGGATAAGCGTAACAGTTACAGCTTGGCAAACAGAATAATTAATTACATATGCCCAAAATTCCCTAGAAAAACCTATCTGGCAACTTTTACTCAAAATACCTGAACTTTCTTATAGAGAAACCTTTTTCAGATTTCGGACTAGTTTATTCGTTGGATAGAATGAATCGTATGAAAACATTATATACCAAAGTATTGCCTAATAAATTTTGACAGAAGTATCGTGTACTATGCTTTATAATCTGTTGCTTTTCAAACAACTCGATGCATTTAGTTCAATGTTGACTGTCTCTTTTATCATCAAATCACCTGACTTGAGTGAGTCATATATGATGTAATGAATGTCTGAATTCATTCCCTATGTGGGTTTAATGTTCACTGTTAATCGATAGGGGGGGGGGTAGTTCCAAAACACTATATGATCCTAGAAGAAAACAAGAATATGGACTATTAGGTACGACGATTTTGACTCTATTATTTACGGCCTCTTAAATAATCCAATTCCCGATATTTTTTAAGTTTAGTAGATTTATTCTCGTTCATTTACCTGTAGTTTTAAAGCTAAAAAACCAGTCAGCGTTAAGTGATCTATTGAAGCATATGTGCTTTGTTTCTGTGCTACAATAATATATTTTACTACATTTATGTAGGTGACCATTACCAGATTGATTATTATACTTCATAAAAGTTGTTTTGGTCTTAATAACGGATTTTCCATAATTCAGCTACGCAGATTACGAAAATAATATTCATTTTTTCTATCAAGTAAGGATTTTTTTACAAATCGGGAAAAAAAAACTCTTACTTAGAACAAATTATTATTTCGTTTACAATAATGAACATTTTTTATTATTATATTTGTTAACAAAAATACAAACAAACTAAAGAAAAGGGAAGAGCAATGATGTCAAACGAATATGCATCCTTATTCATCCTGAATATTTTTATGAAATCTACGTCTTTTAGTCTCAAAACTACATGTTGTGATCTTTTTTCTATGTATTGCGTTATGACGTTTTGTAAAAAATCTGTACGTGATGTAGAAAAATGAATATAATTTTCGGATTCAGCATACGGAAATTACTGTAGAATATGTATAACTTTCAAGACAATAAAACCATCGCAGACCTGTGTAATTAAAGTATATTATTTTTCATACTGATTTGTAACGACTGATTCTAATCTTGAGGTTTTATTTTAATTATAAGAGAATACACGCTTAAGGAGAATATATCATTAGTATAAACAAAATAGAAATATAACTTACTAAGAAGAGAGTTGCTTGGAGAAGATACAAATAGCTGTAAGAAGACTTTCTCAGTTAAATTAAGTTTCATATTCGTGTTAATAGTTTTCACATTTCACTATTTTTTTGACACAAGTCACATTATTTTATGTTTTTGTTTTCTAGCTTATAATTTTATAATGCATATTGTATAGAAAGAACTTAATTATAAATTTTTTGATCTGCCGCAGTTATATTTTTTAAAGCAAGTAAATAAATTACAGCCCCCAGTGGCACAGCGGTATGTCTGCGGACTTACAACGCTAGAATTCGGATTTCGATACCCGTAGTGGGCAGAGCACAGATAGCCCATTGTGAAGCTTTGTGTTTAATTACAAACAAATTACATTTCTGTAAAACTCTAGGGTGACGTCATTTTATTTCTAGCAATAGCGACCTCTCTGTTAAACTTAGATTTTAACACGTAAGATTTTTTTAATACATCACAGGGATTTAAGAGTAACAGTACATGATTTAATATGAGAATTAATCAACTACCAAATATACTGATTTAGAGTTACGTATATCTTGTGAATGTTCTTCTATTATATTTTAATGGGTACTTAAGACTCGTAAATATTATGTTTTATTTTTGTAGTTACTGCGTGAGAAGACAACAAAGCCATTGTCTTTGTTTTACTCTTTAATAAATAAGTCGTTTTTCCTGTGGATACTTTAATACGACTTTTCTTTTTTAGGTTGAGCTGGCTATGACATGTATGATATGGTAGAGGATATTTTTTTATTCTGTTGTTTTTGAAGACTGACATTATGTTGATTGAAAGAGTGATTTATTGTTCCGTTGATAACATTGTAGGTAAGTATTGTTTTAGCTAGTCAATAAATAGTACTGTTATGTTCATTTTAAACCATTGTTTTCTTTCACCCGGTAGCTAAGCTCTAGCGTCGAGGCCTTCTAACGCTAAAACTGGAGTTCAATCCCCGCGATGAATACAGCTCATATAGTCCGTTGTACAACTTTGCGCTAAAGAAAGCAAAATAAACCAAAATCTTTCAAGATTGAGTGTGCAATGACTATTGTGCACTATATGCAAATCTTTTATTATCAAACAAAGTTACAAGCTACTAACTGGCTCACCTCAGACATACACATGCACCAAGGTATGCCTATAAGTTTTAATTTTAATCTCAGAGGAACAAGGTATGTTTTATATATAAATAACATTATCTCAAACAGGATTCAAAATCATGTAATGTGTTTGCATATAGTATATTCTAACTGGTAAATACTGTTTCTCTGATTAATATGTTTAGTTTATCATCAAATAATCAAGTCATATTAGGGTCACTAAAAAGAAAAAAAACAACAGTAAACAACACATTAACTGCAAGCAAACTGAACAAAGCTGGATGTTAATTTCTTGTTATTATTTTTTTTGTGTAAGTTTTACCAGAGCATATTTCCTGATATCTTTGTTTTTATCAAAAGTATAGGACTGGACGTAGTCTAACGATTAGGGTACCGAATTGTATATCAAAGGGTCCATGTTTTGCGTACTTTTGATTTAAAATCGATCTCCGCACTTTGAGGCCGTGGGTGCGTTATAAGAGTAACGGTCAAATCCTACTATTCGATTAGAGTAGCTCAAGTGTTAAGGTTGGCATTGTTAACTAATGGCTTCCCAGTAGTCTATCAGCTCAAAATTAGGAACGGCTAGAGAAGAAAACCCTTGGATACATTTGCGTAAAAATCGAAAACACACACGCGCACACACACACACACTAAAATATAGCTATGTTTCGCAGTTCTACTTAACATTATGTTGTTGAATTAATTTGGGAATATTAACCATATTTCGATTGCCCTTTTCTTTCTTTTGTTGAAAGATAATGTAAAAATATCACTTGCTTAAGTTTTGTTATAATAACCTTTATTATGAGCTGTTTTCTACAATTAGACCAAAAGCTACATTTGTGGGCAGTACTTGACTAAGTGGTTATCGTGCCAGACTGTGACTGTGAATCTCTGTGACTTGCATCCTGTTGCCGTAAAGTTGTGCTGCCAGCTTTGGTACCGTTGGGGCGTTATAGGAGTGACAGTAAAATCCCATTATTCAATGAGAGTTGCCCAATTAAGTGTTGGTGGTGGGTGCTATTGACTAGTTAGCTTCCTCATAGTTTATCAGTTCAAAATTAGGGGCGACTAGTGCAGATAGTCCTGTCTAGCTTTGCACGAAATCCTATATAGACAAGCTCCCTTTGTTAACACCAGAAATACGATACTGTAAAATAAAGAGCGTAAAGCTGGAAAATCAAGGCCCAATTGAAAAATGTCATTCCTATTCACAGGGTACAGCAGTTTCAAATTCCTAAACGGTTCATGATTGGTAGATCTATCAAAAAGAAATAAAAACACACTTTATCTTCCGCAGATGAATAGCTGTTCACAAATTCACTTCAGCGTACATTATAGCAGTCAGTAAGTCGCGTGGATAGTGGTTAACGACCACAAGTTTTGCTGACTTACAACAAGGGTGGTCAGGATATCGACGTGTCTTGTATTTGGAATTTTAAATGTTTTAGGATAACCAACACCCGCTTGGGCAAAGCGTCGCCAGCGTCCGCTCTAGGCAAAGAACTAATGATAATTTGCTCTCCGAGGGTGGTGAAGGTGAATTGTTTTTTATTACTAATATGACTAACAGTTTTCAGCAAGCACAACATAGTCAGAAAAAAAAAGAGAGAAAGCTTAGCACATACCCAAGAATGCTGCTAAAACACTAGTTAAATTTATAACCATTAAAATTTATGTTCATGAGTTGTAACAAATGTATATAAATTCAGATAATCCAAAAATAAGTTATACCACTAAACAAAAGAAAGATGAATATCGTTACTCAAACGCTTAAAAACCTTTCTCACGCATCAGACTTAAAAGTGACATGTAAATATACTTCAGTAGACATTTTGTATAACAACATATTAAAACCTTATCAAAGTTTCTAAAAATGGTCTAATGTTAGGTTGTAGATAACATTAAGCTTATTTGTTGATAGCATTAAGTACGGTAAAGTTTGGCCTGACTAAACTAAAGCAAAAAACGTACACAAGTTACAGTGTTAAATTATCTCTTTATCAATAATGTTAGGCCTAAGACAAGCGGACTTATATATTTAGGTGTCTGCGATTAGAATTTTTATTTTTGTATTATTTGGAATATCAAGCTCTAGGGGCTGTGCATAGTGCAAATCCAATAGTTTTCTAAATATAGTAAACAGAATAACATTTAGATATTGATCTCGTCTATCACATAACAAGGTGTACCTAGTTCTTAATGCATAAAACAATGAAAACATTTATATATAGTTAATGACCCAAAGGTTTACTTTGTAGATTCAAGAAACCACCTCCCTCCCGCCCCAGTACAGGTTGCAACTCCCTTTTTTCGGGTCTGTTGGACATCACTGTGGATTTCCATCAGCTATTCTTCATCTTTTGTATGGCAATGGCTTCCTTGAAGTCACCATTCTTGTCTCTTCCATCTTTTTGTTCTTTTGACCTTGATCTAGGCCTCACGTCACTATGTAGTAAATAAACCCTGAAAGGTTCGCGTTATTTTACTGAGAGTGTGTACATTCATATCAGAGGTCAGTAATTCTAGGAAGCTCTCAGGATTTTCTGTTGACGATTTGTCACTATCATGTGTGAAAGAGGTGTTTCCCTGCTGTAAGAGTGCATTGGACCCTTCAGTGACTAGGTGGGTTTTACTGACCACTTAGTCAACTTGGCCTGTAACTTGGAAGTCATTAGTCTCACTCGTAACCATCACTAGCGATCCTTATGCTTTAGGATATTTTTCCTGTTGTGATGACCCTCCGGAGATCTGTAATCTCCTCCTTGGGATTATAGTACTTTTTGGTTTACCACAGGTGTTTGTAGACTTGTGTCTTGTGCCAGTGGATCTTGGTATATGTTATGGCTGTGTATCAAAATATATTGGGCTCTCTTTAATCATCAAAATGTTCAATCACTATTAGCATTGCTTCCACCAATGACTTTAGCTGTTATGGAGACATCACTACGATTTCTGAAAGTTCCTACTACCAAATGACCAGGATGAGATATATGGAGAGGATTGTCTTCCTCTAGAGAAATCTCTGACAGTGTTAGAGGAGTTGTAGCATGGTATTCATTGTTCTGCTATCTTATCATGTGTGAACAATGCTAATGTATTTACTTGTGGATATGCTTCAGTCCACTTAATGAAGTTATTAACCAGTACAAACTGATTTTCTTCGCTTGGTGTGACCATTTCCTTATCTACTCTGTACGTATACTTTAAAGTACTAACACCATTTTTAATGCTGTGATGACAATTTAGCTAATATAGATACTATTGTGGTGCACTGAATTCAGGGAATTTTTGGATCTTTGTATCACGTAGTGTACATATAACTTATTGTCTTAGAACCCTGAGAACAACTAATTGTGTTACAGTAAGTGCTCCAGCCCTGTGCAGGTCATAATATTAATGATGAAGCTCACCCTCTTGTTCCTCTAATGTTCATATAGTTAGCTGAAGATATGATATTCCATGGTATGTTTATTTCACTGTGATGATTGTGTCTTTGCTTGCTCTACAGCAATGTTTACCAAAGTGTGGTACGCGCACCTCTGGTGGTACACGAGATGATTTTAGGTGGTACGCGGACGACTTTTATATTTTAATAGTTATATATTTATTTTAATGTGTATTAGAAAAATATTCTAAGAAAAATAAATGTTAACGCGGTTTTTACATTATCTCCCGACAATTAAACATTGGCTATTATTCAGAGGGCGTGCGCATCATTTAGTCCCCTCATTGGCTAGCCGCTATTCAGAGAGCATGCCCAATGACATATCAAGAACCATGTTCGTTAGTTAGTGTTAGACGAAGATTCTAATTTTATGATTGTGTGTCTGCGCTCTGTTTTTGTTGTTTTTTCTTTTGAACTCATCATGGATCAGTGGTTAAAAACGTTATATTTATTATTACTTGTAGCATGAATTCTGAAGTGCTTTTCGCTTTCTTATAACAATGTCATTTTGAGATGAGAAAAATAATGTTTTGAAATAATATTATGGTAAGTGATTCTGGTTTTATCCTAGTGTTATGAAATTTCCTGTGAAAATAAATATTTTTAATTAAAAAAATGGGTTGATTTAAAGAAAAATGTTAAGTAAAACTAAATAATAGTACAGGTGGTACACACATATGGCAAAAATCGTGAAGGTGGTACGCGAATAACTGAAGTTTGGGAAGCACTGCACCACAGCAATTAGCACTTAGGCAATTTTGAGTCCATTAAGTTATTAGGTCAAAGTTGTTTTACTATTCAATTTTAGCAGCCAGCTATTCTCAGGGTTTTCATTGTCGGAAAGTCTCGTTTTGACTGAAGTTTGTTTGTTTGTTTGTTTT
>NW_013665669.1:1138207-1141022 GCF_000517525.1 Limulus polyphemus | reverse complement strand
CGGGCCTTTGACTGAAGTAACTTTAATTTGCCCAGAGTCAGAATATTTCACAAATAAAAACATCTGTCTTAATTTTCATGTAGTATCCTATATGATGTTGTGAAAACAAGCTGTAATTTTGCAGCATTGTTATCCAACTTGTAATCATCCATTCAAGCTCTGTAGAGTTCCTTAACCATCTCAGTGATGCATGATTTCTCTCACAGTAAACTGTAGTCTATACAAACAGTGTGGAATGTGCTTAACAAAGGCTACAACGATAGCATTTTTTCATTGTGCAATTATGAACTTTGGTAAGAGTTAGCTTCACACTATTTTGTACCTGAAGCAGCAAACTGTGATTCCACTCTCGTTAGTGCTTATTATCTAGAATAAATAGATAATCTAGCCTTGAGTAAGAAGTCTAATTCATTTACCAAAACTTGTTTCAGTGACTAGAATGAATTTTCACAACCCCAGTCCAACCAAAGCATGAATGAACATCAGTAAGAGCAAATAGCTGCGATACTACTTCTGAGAAGTATGATACAAAACAATGCTAGTGTGACACAAAACCATGTAAAACTTTGCACTTCTCTCTTATTTGTAGTTTGGTACTAGATCACTGAAAACACTGCTCCTATGTAAAATGTGTACAAGAAAGTTTGATTCGGTGCAAATCAAAAATGCTTTTCTGACTGAAATCTCAGATCTGCCTTCCTTATTTGCTGGATACTAGTGTGAGTTCCATTAGCTGCTCAACCATTCTTGACATATTAGAAAGGGTAAATTACATTACATAGAATTCAAGCAATCTTTCTAGAAGTCAGAAAGCAGTAGCATTCTTAGGTTTGTTTCGGTAATCAACTTTAACTAACCAGTAGCTGGTTACGTGCGTTATTACATTCACCCATTTGAAGTCCACACAAAACCTTGAAGGCCCTCCTTTCCTTTTTCCAGAATTACTATTGGTTCTTATAATAGGTTCTTATGATACAATAGGTCATCCACACTACATCTGTCATATCCAGTGCCAACGATGCCTCTCGCCTATTACCAGGACTCATCAGGCAATATATAGATATATATATCATCAGTTGTCATGAACAACAACTGTTATGGTGTGAGCCAGCAAGTTTAATAGTAATTATTATCAATTTTACTTAAGCCATTTACAAATAAGATTTTTTATGGTAAGAATTAATAACAAAACATTATCTACATTGTTTTAATTTATACCAATTATTTATATTTATTATTATTAATTTATTTTTAATTAACTTTACTATCATTCAGACGAGCTGGCGAACCAGCAAACTAGTATTTTTGTACCCTGAGCGGGTCAAACAACCACAACATCAACAAAAAACTCAGTACAGTCTTTTCTGAAGCACTGAGGATAGAGCCAGCACAAAAAAATGAAGCAGATTTTTATAAAAAAAATTATTATACAATTATCAGAAAATACATTGTTATAGCCATATTCCCCTTTGCTTTCACTCATGAGTTATTAGAATTACTAAAGTAGTTTTCTCTTATATTATTCTCTCATTTCTAATATATAAATGACGCCGAGTTAAATTTGTTTTACCAAGGTGACCAATTTGTTCTTCTTTGGTATCAGCTTGCTCAGATCTAGTTGTTGATTTTCACTCTATTTTTACCCTAATCATCTACCTGTGACCCCGGTTGTTCTGTTAGGCTTGTATTTGTTCTCAATGTCCAGTGACTGAAGCAATGCTAATAATGCAGCTATTCTTGCCTGTTTTCTCTTTCACACACTATGCCTACAGTTAGACCAGTCAGCAACTTTAATGCCTTCTATTGATAATTTTCTTCAGTTATCAGTATATATATTTTGTTTTTGGAGAGTGTTTTTGCATGGCCTCCACCACTGAATTTATAGGTAATTGCATATACATTTCTAATTATGCCACAAGGGTTTACATGAAAGACCTATGATAAACTTATCCACGAAAATATTTCTGTCTGCACCAGCTATGCCTGGATATGCTTCTCTATGAAGTTGTTACATCACACCAACATAAATGTCTAAGTTTTTGTAATTCCATGTTAACATACTGTACATTCATCCCAGCATAAAATTTAATTCTCTACTGGATCATACTGATGGTGAGGTTTACCACAAATGCAGTCCAGGCTTTCTAGATGATATACATTTAGACAATCGACAACAACAAGAGCTGAGTCATAAGGGTTAGCAGCAAATGCTGTTCAGCTTGATCTTGCACAAAGCATTCTATGTAGCAATCTACTTAAAACCTCTGTACAAATTAGTCCAAGTCACCTTGATGCGCATTTGAAAGTTGGCATATGTGCATTTTTGTTCACCACCCCTTGAAGAAATTAATGAGCTCCACTAATCCACGCTAGCCTTAGAATTTGAATTATCTTGACCAGTTAATTTGATCTTGGGTGGAGCGCCATGACACTTATTCTCTATATCCAGATAGATAACGTACTTGTATTCAAGCCATTGAATGCTACACAGAGCAAATACAGCAGTAGGAACTCCATTGTGGTAACTGAGATATAGAGGTTACTTTTAGGGGTAAGATTGCCTATATTTGGAAGATTCATCACTAAAAAGGGTGCGCCGACTTGCTTCAATTTATCTTTTACCTTTTGTCTGTCTTATTTCATACTTTTTATTCGGCAGAGTAGTATCAGTTGGTAGAATATACCTATCAGTCATGGCCAGGTGGTTAGGGCGCTCGACTCGCAATCTGCAGGACACGGATTCGAATCCCTGTCCCACCAAACATGCTTGCCCTTTCAGCCGTGGGGGCATTATAATGTGATGGTCAATCCCACT
>NW_013665669.1:1132683-1137433 GCF_000517525.1 Limulus polyphemus | reverse complement strand
AAAGAATAGCCCAAGAGTTGGCGGTGGGTGGTGATGATTAGCTGTCTTTCACTGCTAGATTAAGAACGGCTAGCGCAGATAGCACTCGTGTAGTTTTGCGGGAATTCCAAACAAATCAAACCAATACCTATGAGTCCTAACTTGTTGAATTGCAGGAGTTGACTACTTACTTTACAAGAATAACACTGTTTCTAATTCTTACGTATACCAGTGTTATATCAGTAGTAAGGTATACTGGTGTGGGTCAGGTTGTAAGGATGCCACACAAATGAGCATTGGTAAAACAATCCATTTAATACCCAATTTTACAAGCTATCAACACACTTTTAGCTATAAAAAAGCGATTCTGTAGCAGCCTAATGAAATGGTAATAAAGCAAACGTGTATAAAGCATTAACTTACTCCTTTTGGAAATAGCGAACTGAATAAACTAGTACATTATCTGTGCTAATGTGTTGGAAAATATGTTTACTTATTTATGCTACCCAGTTGTCTTCATAAAACAAACACTTACATGCTATAAATCTACCTGTACTACACAGAAACATATTGTATAAACGTACCTGTACTATGTAGTAATTTTTGTTTAATGCAAAACTCTATAAGTTATGAACTTACTTGTACTAAATAGAAGTGTTTTATTAATACAAAATCATACACGTTATAAGCTTACATTTACTAGACAGCAGTATTTGATTAGCGGTACCACAAAGCAATGTTTCGTTAGTACAAATCTCTACATGCTATGAACTTACTTGTACTACACAAAGGTGTGTTATTAATACAGAACTCTACACTTTATATACATGCCTATGCTATTAAAATATTTCTGTTAATATATAGCTGTACATGCTATAAACTTAGGGTTACTGTAAAAGTGTTTTTTTTAAATACAAACTATACACGCTGTTTATGTTTTACTTTTAACATAGAAGTGGACATGCCATAACGTTTCTGTGTTAACTGAATTCCTGCAGATACAGAACTTGCGTACTACTAATCTATTCTTATAGAAACATTTTAAAAATGATCCATAAAAATATGGTCAATTTATATATATATATATATAGTTAGATAGATATGACAGTTTGATAAAGTAATGTTTATTGTAGTGCGATTTTAACATTATACGTCCTTGTTTTACGAAATATTCTTCGTGATCTTTATTATGTATTGTGTGTATTCTGCCTAATGAATATTGCTTCTACATTTACCACATCTAATTCTCGTTCTTGACTTTCCTACGGGACCAACAGCGACGTTAGTAGAACATGATCCAACAGTTATTCGGAGTTTCCGCTTTTTACCTGCTGTGTCGTCCAAACCGTTCCAGTAGCTCTGGGTATATTTTCTTTGACGATTAGTAAATTACATGGAAATGAAGAACGGGGGCTGAAAATGGTTACTAAATAGACTTAATTAGTGTATTTATTCTCTCTAACAGAATATAGGAGGACGCTGTCTCTCGCTTTTACCTCACTCCTCTCCTGAAATGGATACTTCATCATGTTACTATTAACCCTGAGGATACGACGAGGCAATGAAAATGTAGCTAGAAGGGAAGCATTTTGCAAATATATTTAACACAGTATTCTTTCATTTAAACAAAGGTACTCTGTCTTCTTAGAACACCAATGTTTTACAGAAAATACCACTTAGATTTATATGGATGATTAGATAACCTATATGTTTCCCTTTTAGAAAACATTTATTTAGTTATTGCTACTTTAAAATACTCTGTCGGGACCTTCTATGATTTAATAGCCTTTCAACCATATATGTGTGTGCGTGCGTGTTCTTGTTCAGAGAATGTTTTAGTAAGTTAAAGCGTAACCGCAATGAAATGGGGATTTGCTTTATCTATCTGACAAGTGAAGGGAAAGAGGTTTTAATAATAGTGGTCTGATCTTGAGTGCAGTAACTGTCGTTGTGCGAAGAAAATATGAAATTCTAATCTAATGAAAAAATAGATGTACTGTTGCAACTCAGAAACACATACAAACAAAGATATACTTTGGTTACAATTATTCGCTTCTTGTCAGTTATTTAAATAAACAATACTTGTACAAAATCCATAGGTTTTTTATTTACAGTTACAACTATCAAGAGTACTTCACAACAACGAAAATGATAAATAAATAATAAATTTGAACGGACAAAAATAGTGTAAAAGTGATTTAAAACAACAACAAAGATTAACAAAGTTAAAAAGAAACAAAGAACAAATGTATCAAGGTGGAGAAGTCCACTTTAAAATGAAAAAGCTCTAACCAAGTAATACCATGTAAATGACGAGATAGCTTAAAGTCTGACAGTCTTCAGGTATCTCAAAATAAAGGAATAACTGTTAGAGACAACTGCAGTGAAGATATAATACTTGAATTCTGAGTATTCTAGAAATTAAGTAATCCAAGGATATATGTATGATATATCGTTTACACATTCCTCCTTGTCCCTTTAGCTCGCCCACAGCAAATTTAAATTTAAAATTAACGATCTAATTATATTTCAGCGCCACTCCAACTGCACAAATTGAGCTACGATTTGAAAATTATATATATATATAGCAAATACAGAAACAGCAAGAATGCAACAAAATATAACATATAATTAAGGTATGCAAAATAAAAAATATATTTATATATACAACTAGAGGGAATCATGAATACCCGCGGCACTTGAAATTATTTTAAGCTGGATTAGAGTAAATTATCCATGATACCTTTTTTTATCATTTCATTGGCTATGTTTTTGTGCGCCAGCAGTACCGACTGTGAGGCGCGCGTATACCCGATTCAATTTTATTACTCCTCAGGGTCTCTAGCAGCCTACCCTCAAATTGAAATTCTTGTAGGCAGGATTAGAATACATTAATCTATTAGACTTTGGGCGTGATCAAATGCACCAATCGAAAGGGTTTGACCTCCTGAGTCGAAAACTGTAATTAGATCTCAAATCAGTCAAGAAATGACGTAACAATGAACTAAAAGTTTGTAGTTGAAAAACAAACAAACTCAAAGCCATTCTATTACACGGCACAAACGTACTGGAAATAATCCAAGCCAGAAACTTAGCACAGGACATCGTTATGGATGAGGATGCTTAATAAAACATTTTATATACAGAAAATAAATTACATAATGAACAAAACAGAAACACAAAGCAAGAAGGTAATAAAATATTTTGTACATAAAATAAAGGAAATCATGAAACCATTTATGATGTTTGGTCTTTTACTCACCACAGTAAAACACGCCTAAATTTCACAGTACGTTAAGACATAGTTATACCTCTTCAGATTTTATAATTATATCGTTATTAATAAAACACAGCTACGTTCTTACACTAGTGCTCTATATACTAAATTATGTTTACCATTCAAAATACGAAGCACTACAAAACAAAATGAGAACAATTTTCTGTGAATAGAACGAGTAGGGCGAATTCATGAGCATATTAATGCCTGTTTTTCATCACTAGTTGAAATCATCGTTACGATGTACTTAAGAAGAAAAGTCACTTTAACTAAAATATTAATTTATCATATTAATGAATCAAACGTAAAATACGTCTTTTATCATATGACCATTTTGACTCCCGTTTTAAGTGTATAAATGTGAATCTTGTGAAATTCGTTTTTGTTACAGTTTTTAAGCCGGCAGTAATTTAGGTACTGTCTTCCATTATGCTCTGATTTGTTTTTAAACTTCGCGCAAAGCTACACGAGGGCTATTTGCGCTAGCCGTCCCTAATTTAGCAGTGTAAGACTAAAGGGAAGGCAGCTAGTCATCACCACCCACCGCCAACTCTTGGGCTACTCTTTTACCAACGAATAGTGGGATTGACCGTAACATTATAACGTCCCCACGGCTGAAAGGGCGAGCATGTTTGGTGGGACGGGGATTCGAACCCGCGACCCACAGATTGCGAGTCGAGCGCCCCTAACCGCCGGGCTAATAATTTTGGAATGTGTCTATACAGATATCGTGTATGTTGACCAAAAAGTAAAGTATTTGTCACGATGACACTAGAATAAAATAGAACGAAAAATCATTTTAACTAGTCCATAAGCTATTTGAACATTATCATAAGCTATAAAATAGTCATTTCGTATTTTATGGGGCTATACTTGCGAATCTGTAGTTCTAAGGTTCGAGCTCACAATATACCGCTGAACACACTCCATGCTTTCTCCTGTGGATGCGTTATAAAAGGGATAGTTAATCCCACTATTCGCTTAAGGAAAGGATTTTAGGCTGCGGATGTTATTTCTGATTGGTTGCCTTTCCTCTGGTTAGCCCCCCATCTCTCAGTGGCACAGTGGTATTATCTGTAGGCTTATAACGCTAAAAAACGGCTTTCAATACCCGTGGTGGGCAGAACAGTGATAGTCCATTGCGGAACTTTGTGATTAACAACAAATAAACCATCTGGTTAGTTGGTTAAAATCACAGAGATAGCTAAACCTGAATCCCGAAGCCCCTTACATGGCCGTTTAGCCCATGTGTCGCATAAGGTAAAAAAATACCGGATACCATTCATGCTCTATGTAATTGTTTATCGATAGAAACTGACGATATGATTATGATATTTGACACCAGATGTGCTATTAACTAGAAACCAATAAATATTTCATCTTAATGTTTCTTGTCTTCTACTGCGACATTTGTGTAGTTTTTAGTTAACTTTTTGGCCCGGCATGGCCAGGTGGATAAGGCGCTCGACTCACAATCTGAGGGTCGCGGGTTCA
>NW_013665669.1:1128088-1131742 GCF_000517525.1 Limulus polyphemus | reverse complement strand
AAAAACAAACAAACAAACAAACAAGTTAACTTTTTAATTATCCGCTAGAAGAGCAGATATCGTGTTATCTTTAAATATACCGACACGCCTATCTGTTGCATGGCTCTTATAAACTTCGTTCAGCGTACAAATATTAGTACAATAAAATATATTTATTACGTTTTATAGCTGTTTAGTTGGATAACAGAGACACTGCAGTAAAACAGTTCATATATTGGCCAGTTTCAATATGTATTATTTCATACAACCTGTTAGTATGTTCACTAAATTCCACTAGAGGAATCCTTAAATAAATCTTCCTCTACACATTTTTATTAAATCAACAGTTTTCTGAAGTTTTGTTTGGCACAGCAGATTCCATTATCTGAAGTTAAGAAACGTTTAGTATCAGCCTTGACTAAACTGCCACTGTTGCATTGATAAACAGAATGATGTATTTTCACTTGTTTGTATCTAAAGAAAAAGTATTTGACACGTAAAATATGATACAAGTTATTCGACCAACGAATACCAGTATAATTTTTTCCTAGCTCGAAGATAAATCTAAGTGACATATACTTAACGAATTAGTTAATCAAGTGTGAATTCAGCCATATATATATAGGGAGTACTAGAAACGACAGTAATATTTTAGCTTTTGCCCACAACTGTATTGCATTATAAATACCCAGCTCAAGCGATGAAATAGTTGAATTATCATTAGTTAAGACTTGCTATATGCTCATAAAAAATGAAACATGCTTTCAGTTTTAAGGTTCACCCGACAAATGGCTTGCAAGTACAACATAAAACTATATTTTAGCTTTGTTTCTTATATCACCACTAAAGGTTATGTGTTTGAAATGCTGCTATATTTCAGCTTTGTTTCTTATATCACCACTAAAGGTTATGTGTTTGAAATGCTGCTATATTTCAGCTTTGTTTCTTATATCACCACTTAAGGTTATGTGTTTGAAATGCTGCTCTTGAGAATTTTTCTCATATTAAAAATGCCTATCATGTTTCTTAGAACGTCACACTTTCCATCCTGATGCAGCTCTCTTTCAAACTTCCCTTATCTTCAGTTTATTGTTTGCTTATTTCCTTGTTAAAGGCAAAGCTACACAATGAGATATCTACCTTGTGCACATCTCCTGGAAAGATCCCTAATTTCTAGCATTATAATCTTTCAAGTTTACCATTGAGTAACCGAAAGGGAGGGAATACTTGATTATATTCACCGATTTGCTCCATTTTCTGAGTATAGTGATTATTTTTCTATCTAGGATTTTAAAAAATGCTGAATTAAAAATCTTCCCCAAAACCTACTTTAAACTATATTATTTTATCGTGTGAATATAAATTTTTTTTTTACATAAGTGTTATACTGTCGCATAGTTATTGTGACGCACATTATGGTTTAACTATATTCATCCAATACAAAACTAAAGGGTTAACTTAATCAGTATCATAAATTTAGACTTTTTTTTTAATATTCAGATCAGTTAACTACATTATGTAAATATCTAGACAACTATCGCATTTTTCGTTCTTGTTCTCTCTAAATGTATTTATAAGTTGTTGTTGTTGTCGTTCTTTTTAACTCTAGAAAAAGATCATTAATGAATAGCTAGATAAGATGGAAACTATTCCTAGACTGAAAGTTTCTGTTGCTAAATGACGTGAAGAAGATATAGAGGCTGTTACATGGGGAATACCTTACTCCCTGAAGCGTGATATAGAGTTTAGCCTTTGGTTAAAACTATCAGTAAGTTAAAAATAATTAGATGTCAGTTAATTAATATCGATTAAAAAGGACAACCTTAGCATTCTAAAAACGTGACATGTTTATGAGATTAATAAAATGATCGGTTTATGATTTAATTTATTAGACAAATGCAGTCGATCTAATATGACTTTTATCAAGAGAATGCGATTTTGTGTAATATATTTTAATTTCGTTTGTTAATAGTTCAACGGATCACTTTTAGTTGGATTACAGTTTTTAGTTTAATGTTATTTAAAAACATTAATATATTATTCCTAGAAATGTTAGTCGATGCATTAAAATCAACGTTAGTTATTAATTCTGGATATAGATCAGTGTTTATAATTATTGTAATTCTCTATTATAAAACATAAATTGTCTAATTGTAGCTGCTTTTATTTTTTAATCGGTTCATAGGGTTTTCCGCACACAATCTTCTCGAAAAGCCCTAAGGGACTAAATATAGAATGTAGTGTTTTAAAATACAATAAGCCTGTTGTTTTTGGTAATTGATTATAATCATCAGCAAAAGGCATCACAACATAATAATTGTTATTCTAAAAAAATGGTTTACATAATATGACGTTATGGCGGACTCTATTGTATTAGTGTTGGCTGTATCATCAAAGCTGGCTTGATGAAATCTGGTATTGTGCGAAATACGTAGTCGAGAATTAATACGGCGAACATATGTATTTGAAATTCTTTTATTCGTATTCCTCTCGAAAAAGCCTAAGAAAATAAAAAATAATAGTTTTTGTTAAATACTGTAAACCTAATACTAATTTCTTATGACAACAAAAGGCGTTCACGTCATAACAATTGTTTTGTTTTTGTCGCCCTTTATTTTGTATTTATAGTATTTTTGTAGAGTTCAGAAATATAAGTATAAAAATTTAATTGCAGAGAAAAAGATGTATAAATATAAAATGGCAAATCGGAAACATGAGCTATTGATTCGCCAATGTAAGTTTACTAAAGTTAAGACATCAGGTTAATTGCAGAAAAACTAAATTATTAAAGTAAGCTTTCGAATAGCAAAACTATTACAACAGATATTTAGGTTTTTGACATTTTGAGAATGGTTATTGTAAAGGTTTTTGTTTTGTTTTTACACGAAGTCACTAGAAAATATTCTTATTGTTTGAAGAAGCATAAAAGCTTTAAATCTGGAAAGATTATTTCCATGATAATCTAAAAATTGGATTACAAATAAAACACTGTCATAAACTATCTGTTATAACAGAGATATAACGTGAACTTACCATTCCCTACCTTTATAGCTGGAACTTGCAGTGTTCGATTCATTCACAAAAGTTTTATTTCAAATATTTGTATCATTTTATGTACCTTCTCATATAATTGCTACTTATCTTATAAGTTTAAAGTAATAATTTCCCAAACTACATATTTCGAGGACTTTGAATAAAAAAAACATATTTTTTATGTGTCATGTGGATACGTGCATACCATCTAATGTACATGATAAAATTATCTATAATTTTTATGCATAAACTGTTTTTACAGAACAGTTTTTTAAAAATCTGCTTTTTTCTTCTACAAAATATTATAATCAATCTTTTTAGCTCGGCTTCTAAGAGTACTTTTATTGTCTAGGATACCATTTATTAGCAGCATACTTTTCATTATAATTTTGAATTCTATTTTTACAGAACGATTTCAAACATACTACTTAGAAAAACCTTTTCGTTTTTAAGTAGCTTTAATTGATAAAACAAAAAATGTGTTTGCATTTAAATAGTGAATTGCAGCTTCTATTTCCTCAAGATAAGTGCCTGGCATGGCCAGGTGGATAAGGCGCTCCACTCACAATCTGAGGGTCGCGGGTTCGAATCCGCATACCACCAAACATGCTCGCCCTTTCAGCCGTGGGGGCGTTATAATGT
>NW_013665669.1:1121820-1128024 GCF_000517525.1 Limulus polyphemus | reverse complement strand
ATACGACCTCGTGTAGTCTTTGCGACGAAAGTTACCAAAACAAACTAATACCTCAAGATAAAACGAAATAATTATCTGTACCTTTTGTGCTTTCATTATTATTATTTTATTTCATAAACTATATTGAGCAAACTTTATAAAATATATAAATCACGTGGAAGAGCTTATGTTATTCCTATACATGTGATATATGAAGCTCACAGTTATAAATTCAACTCCCTCTTCACAAAGCTTCAAAGTAAATAATTTATGCTAACACACTTATATTAAAGTTTTCAACTTTCATGAATGTCAGCTTCTATAATGGGAAGCACATCTTTTAAAATTGTCCATAATTATATTTGTATAAATAGCAGTTCAATAGTTACTTCTATCTTAATTACGAAGCAAGAATACTCGAATTCGGGAAGTAAACTAATTACAAAATTGTCTTCTTTAATGTATGAACGGCTAAACATAATACCAAATAATTGTTTTTCTCTTTTATTCGATTTGTAAATTTTACATTTCGTCACTTAAAATTGTCCTTTATCTAATTTATTATTCTAACAGTTCATCGGCTTATCTTTTTTAGCTAATCATACAGCCATTTAAAATTAGGTACAAAATTTTAACTCCCAGTACATAAATTATTTGGTTCATAATCCTCTAACCAGATTTAAGGCACTAACTACAGAAAATCTTGTACGACAGCATCTAAATAACCAAAGAAGTCATCACGATTAAAATGTTTTAAATTTACTAAATCCGGATTACTCATAGATTAATAAAAGTGCATAATATAAATTGATATGATCTTACCTTTTAACAGTAATAACATTATAATTTTGTCTCTTTTTTTTCTGTACAAACGAATTTCCACTTTTAACTCTTTTTTTTTTTGTCTCGCCTTCCATGACAAATACCGAGTTTAAATGATATTACTAGTAGTTAAAAAAAAAGACGAAAATGCTGCCCACTGTCGTCTATATCAAAAGTCTTAGCAATTATTTTTGTTACTCTTGAATGAGCAGTAAAGATTTTCATCAACAATTTAAAAGTACTAAAAATACGTATAATATTTACTTTTTTTTAATTCAACCACCATCGCTGATTTCGGAGTGACAGATTAAAGGCCACCTATACTTGGGGATACTCTCCAGGACATTTTTACGGTGAATTAAATATAAATAATCAATAGCAATAGTAAGGTCAATTTTAATTCTATTATTATTATATTTTGCGATCGTTCATTATAGTTTGAGGTTCTCAGTTTGAGTTTTAAATCTCTCAAATTGGATATTTATACACTATGTAAAACAAGATATCAATGAATTTTTGTACTTTTTTCATTGTTCCTTCCTATATAACGTGTAAGCAAGCAAACTCGATTGTCTAATAACGCAAATTAATTTTTGTATTCTTACTTTGTTCCTTCTTATCGCCCTCCGGTAACTCAGCAGGAAGTTTGAGGATTTATGACGCTAAAATTCGATGTTCGATCTTTGCGCAGATAACCCATTATGTAGCTCTGCGCTTAAACAAACAAAAAGGTCCTTCTCATATAACATATAGACAAGCAGAGACAATTTTACAATAACTCAAGTGACGAAATAAAACAGACCATCAATAAATTTCAAAACGACTAAATTCTCAAGAAAAAGTCCACAATAGTTCGGCTATGTATAGACATAAAAAAAGTATTACTCATTAATGGTAGTTTTGAATAAATTAACATGAAAAGCCAAGTTGCAGCACTCCGAATTGGCGATCTTTGGTTAAAAACTAATGTTTCAAATATAAAAATATACCACCAACGCTTTGAAAGTTACATAAAAAAGCAATAAGAAAAAATAATTTAAAAATCAATGTTAAATCATATAAACACTTTTGGACGAAAACGCTTCTAGTCTACATCCTGGATATTTATTAGTTTTTTTTTTCAAAAGCTTGTTAGAAATATTGTCATTGTAAAAGACTAGGCGGTTGTACATGAGCAATATAATGATAAAGAGGACAACACTCCCTCTCACACACACATACTCGCGCAAAGAGGACAACACTCCCTCTCACACACACATACTCACGCAAAGAGGACAACACTCCCTCTCACACACACACACACATACTCACGCAAAGAGGACAACACTCCCTCTCACACACACATACTCGCGCAAAGAGGACAACACTCCCTCTCACACACACATACTCGCGCAAAGAGGACAACACTCCCTCTCACACACACACATACTCGCGCAGAGCCAAGAACAAAAATAATGTTTTAATTGTAAAAAAAGTCTTTGTCTACCTACAGCCAAAAGAAACAGTGATTATGAAAACCTCGAACGTAGCTTTCTATTGTTCCCACTCTAGTAAATATTCACCGTATTCACGTTTCTGTGATACCAAACTCACGATTAAACCCCCCCTCACTTCCGCCTCCATCTGACTTCAGAGAAAGGCAGCCAGAGAGCTATCTAAGACAAGTTGTTAGAACACGAAAAGATTCAAATAACTAATCTTACTGTATCTTTTCTTTTTTGGACTTTATTGCAGAGGCTACATGCTTAGGTGTATTACACAACTTTAAAATGTGGTCTGAAAATTACTTGGATGTTTACTCACGCAACTTTACATTCATACAAATATAGGCACTGAATCGTTGTGTATTTCAATCTAAACTAAGACTGTTATTTTTTATATCAACTAACATAGACGAAGATTGCTGATGTTATTTATGAAGAAGGCTCCTTTTACTACAAATACAGATTAGAGAAAGGCCGCTGTTGTTTTGCAAAACTTCATCTAAATTAAGATTGATGCTGTTATCTATTACTTCAACTACAAACGGTACCAACGTCAGCCGCAGCACTTATTTTGTTGGCTTAACGGGGATGGCAGAACACTAAATGCGTGCATTAAAAAAACGTTAAATAGCTTCAAACTCTCATAAATGGAAAAATTAGCAAAGTAGATGTTTTATAATCCCTTTGGGGTACATCCAAAAAAAAACCTGAAAGTTTTATGATGATCAAAGGTAGAGAAGTCGGAAAATCTTCGTTACGTTACGGACTTCCAAACAGACACATAGATCCTTTGTAGTATACATTAAGGTAGACAAAGGTTCCTGGCTTAAACGAACATAGGCAAAAGTTTCTGTTCTTATTTTTGCTTTAGTTAAACTAGTTAGCATATATAAATCCTTCATGTGTTAATAGTGAAGAATATAGCAAAATGTGATTACTAACTAAACAAAGGCTTGAATTGTTTATCCATAATTCTGTTAAAACTTGATTGTCCTTTCACTCTTTACTATAGGAGGACAACAGTGTTAATTCCTTGTATCTCATAAACTTCCTTATGCTGATATAACTACTAAAAGCTTTATTTACTGCACAAAGACACGTTCTTGTTCTTTTGATTGAAGGTTTCGAAACTTAATTTTTTTACGATATGGCAGAGCTAGTGTTTATAACACATTCCAAATCGGCGTTTCTTTGTGAGAACTCTCACATGCGTAATACACAGGGACACAAATCCGACCACAAAGCGACTCCTTGGCCACGCAAAGAAGAGGAATGCATGTATATTATACATATCCCCACAAAGATAACATTATTTATACGTTTAAATAACGTAGAATTTTGTCTTCTGTATTTATATAGTCAAAATATTCACGAACTGGTGAGACTGTCACCATTTGCAGATCTTTCAACCGACCGTGATGATGCTATGCTTGATTTGTAAGTCACTTAACATCCCGGTTGTGCCGGGCCACCCTCACAGTATCTGGAGGCATACCGGCGTCCTGCTGTCCTCAAATTGTACACTTACAAGCGGTAACTTTACATCCCTTCAAAACCGAGGTCTTTTTCAACATTTGAGCTGTGGGACGCCTCGCTCGTGGAGTAATTAGCAAAAGTTATCCAATCTCAAGGCGATGCAAAAGCAGCCGTGGGCCTCTTAATTTTTTTTCTTTTTTCTGAAGTACCTAAAATATTGGGTTTGTAGAAACCTGACTGGTTAGATTTGAGATACCAGTTTAACCTGTAACCGAACTTCCCAGGACACATCTTGATGCCGGTGCCGCCCTGCTGGAATCGTTTCATTCAAGCGGTTAGTTTTCTGTGATGAACGACCACTTATAAAGCTGTATTCCTAAAAAGACGTTACTAGTCATCTACTACAAATTCAATAATCGACGTGCGGCAGCAAACAAAGGAAAATAGCAAAATGACGTGCCGGGCGCTTGTGTAATGACTCCGCCAACTGAATTAGAAATATTTATAAATGTTTTTCTTGTTTGTTTTTTGCAGGCTTAAAGACTCAACGATTGAATTTAGAGAAAACAAAAAAGTTGATTATCGGCTTCAATTAATGACCCTTTTTCACTCAGAGCTATTTAGCAGACTACTTAAACTTAGCCGACACTAAATAGCGTACGCGTTCCATGTAGCAAAACTAAGTTCATAACATGTTTAAGCTACGAAACTTCAAAGTGAATATTAAATTTGTGTCAAAGTACGTCAAGCATACACTAAGAGCATTTATTAACATTGCTTAACAAACTCTTGGTGTTCGAGAAGATAACGAGTAACTGGTAGTAAATTTATTTGTTGTTTCCAAATCTCAAAGTTAAATATGTATTGATCCTTTAATAATCCTTTACCATGATAAGCGTAGGTTTGGTTAGAGTATCTAAGCTGTGCTCTAGGTTTGGTAACAATATATTGTATTGTGGACAACCAAACTTATGTGTTTATCTTCATACACTGAATATTAATTTAATGATATATTTGTTAATGAACTGTAGAACAGAAAGTACATTATAGGCAATAACGTATCTTTTGGAAGAAATTACAGGTTCAAATTAATATATGTTCTTAAACTGACTTTGATTTAAGAATAAGAGGGGACCGTTAGTTGTTTTTATAGTTCTCTATTTAATGATATAGAGATGAGTATTGTGTCTCTCGGTTTAACAATCTCACTATACGAGTGTTCTTCATTGGAAGGAACTATGACTAAACCTCCAACTAAAAACTTACATGTAAAAATCACCTGATGAAAATACACATTCACAACAGTAGTTTTTTATATATTTAATAACCGCTAAATAGTTGAACAACTAAGTAATTTTCGTTAAATTGTCAGCTTTAAAATCCAGTTCTAAATGAATTTCTATGGTGAACTGTAATTTTACTCTTTCATTTTTTTACTTGCAAGTAATTGATTAACATCTTAATAACCTAAAAATTAATTCTCAGAAAGCTGAAGGTTGAAAACGGAACAACATTTATCATGCTTATACATTTTTCATCAGTCTATTTCACTCATCTTATTTTGCATTCGCTTATACAATAAATATATTGATTAACATTAAAATGAGTAAGACATACTTTTAGATTTAAATAGGAATGGACGTGGCTGAATGATTAGTGTGCTCTGATTTTGAATACGACGATTCACAGTTTGCATTCGTTGCCACAGAAACTTATTCAACATTTTTGAGCCGTGGACGCGCTATAAGAGTAACAGTCAGATTTCACTATTTATTCAGACAAGACTAGCCCAGGTGTGCGGTGGATGCTGTTGACTAGCTGACTTCCCTCTATAGTCTAGTTGTCACTTCAAAATTATGAATGACTATGCGTATATAGCCCTTTGTAGATTTGCGCGAAAATTATAAAACAAAAAAGTTTTGAATAACAACTTTAATAAAATAAAACTTGCGTTGGTTTTAATGTGTTAGTTAGAGCTGACTTGATATTAGTTTAGGAAAACTATCCGAGTAAATTTGTAAACAATTCCCTTTTTTTTTAACTGAACTAAAATATAAATATTTTTTATCTTTAAAATCATAAGAAGTACTAAAGTGATGGAAAAATGCGTTGTGCTACGTTTCAAGTAGTTGGAGACAAATAAACCATAAACGGGAATTTTAGGAATCAAAATATATTTTGGTTTATGTATTGAAACGATATGGGCTGGTAGCACCTCTTATCAAAAATTCACTTATTTAAAATTAATTTATTATATTACTTATAGTAGTATGTACATTTTTAGGGACTCTGGTGTCAGCGGTCTTTAAGAATACGCTTGAATGAGCAGATAACAGTCTGTGGTACCGATGTTTCGTGAGTATTTCTGAAAACATCTGATTAAAGGTAGCTGTGAAGGTGGTCGTGCTACTGACTGGTTGCCTTACTTCTGGTCAACAATTCT
>NW_013665669.1:1110598-1121319 GCF_000517525.1 Limulus polyphemus | reverse complement strand
TTGAACCTTAGGGAATCTGACCTGACCGTTTACCTAATGAGGAACGATTATACTTGAACCTTAGGGAATCTGACCTGGCCGTTTACCTAATGAGGAACGACTATACTTGAACCTTGGGGAATCTGACCTGACCGTTTACCTAATGAGGAACGACTATACTTGATTGAACCTTGGGGAATCTGACCTGGCTTTACCTAATGAGGAACGACTATACTTGAACCTTGGGAAATCTGACCTGGCCGTTTACCTAATGAGGAACGACTGTACTTGAACCTTGGGGAATCTGACCTGGCCGTTTACCTAATGAGGAACGACTATACTTGAACCTTGGGGAATCTGACCTGGCTTTACCTAATGAGGAACGACTATACTTGAACCTTGGGGAATCTGATCTGGCTTTACCTAATGAGGAACGACTATACATGAACCTTGGGGAATCTGACCTGGCCATTTACCTAATGAGGAACGACTATACTTGAACCTTGGGGAACCTGACCTGACCGTTTATCTAATGTATCATGTAATATCACTACCTGAAATCAACAAACAGATGAATTTTTAATGTGTATGGATTGGTCTTCAAAAGTTAACATTTATAATCCTCATTCCTCAGAAAACTCCTCCTTTTCACAAAGCCCCCTCCGAAGGCTCAGCAGTAAATCTGAGGCATATAACACTGAAAATCGGGTTTCAATATTCGCAGTGAGCACAGATAACTCATTGGGTAGCTTAATAAAAAAACAAACAAGTGTTTAGAAATTTTATCCTGATTTGGGAAACTTGTAATTTTTTCGAAATGGGGCTGATAGCTGCCTAGAAGGGTTTCCTTTTTTAACCACTAGTGCCACTATACAGTGGTGTGTTGTAGCCTTTTTCTGCTACAAATCCTATTATACTATTAATGGCAACTGAAGATACGCCCAACTTTATCGCGATAGTTTTGTTTTTCGCCTAAGTGGGTTTTCTTTCGCAGCTCTGTGAATGAGGATGTTTCTCCAAACTGGAGTGGCGTGTGGTTTCCGACAAAAGCCTGTTACTACTTTATACATTCAGTTCTACTGGTATTTTTGCTTTTATGTAGAACATTGAAAGCTGCTTTTATTTAGAAAAGTTGGCTCCTCATCGTTTAACATTCTCTCTGTACGAATATTCTCCATAGCGATAACTGCAATGTTGAATGATTAGGAATTTGCCGTAAATCAAATGTATAGATGCTAAACATACCGAACCTGGCTCGTATATACGGTACCACGCTGCTACGTCACTATACGTATATAATCGTACATTAACCCTCTCTAGAGTTTTCATCGTACTTGTAAACTGTAAGTCATTGCTATGTATTTTATATACCAATAAATTTAAATCCAGTCAGCGAAAGTCAAGTTTCCACATTTTAATGAACGAAAAACTATTGGAATGCCAAACACAGTTACAAATGGAAGATGACTACTATCAAAGGTATTTTGTGGAAAAACTAATGATCCACAAATCATATTTCAAGATTTAAAAAGATAAATGGTAAATCCCAATAAGCGTATATGGAGTTAAAACAACTGATTCATAAACATACTACTAGCATCTCAGCAAAAGCTACAAGAATATAAAAATTTTAATAATCCCCAAGGCTAGTTTAGATACTCTGGTAAAGTAGTTTAAAAGAATAAACCTGTTTATTCGAAAATTTGCCGAATGTTTTAATATACTGTCATTTTCTTGTAAAACTCCTTTCGAAGCTGTTCTTTACGGAATCTCATTTGTTCAAAACCTACAATTAACTTTTTTCAACTTCATTATCTCGAGACGAAAACTTCATTTCTTACAATATTATATTCACACAAAAATAGCAACAAATTTATCAAGCGATGTGTCATGTTATATATGTAGACTTATGGTAGGATTACTGCAAATGTTGCTTTAAATATATTCAGTGTTTGAAGTTTTAAATGTTATATTTATTTTTTTAAATCCCATATCTTATGTTGGGATGATTTTGCTAAGAAACAATAGTAAATACACACCTAATATTTTTCAATTTCATTTAGAATATAGTTTTTCATAATGTTTTGTAACACGCAGAACTAGTAAGACTAAGGTCGTTCGTGTCTGCACGGACTAAATGCTATATCTTTAAGAGTTCTTCTGAAGAACAGTGTTTATAAACAACTGAAACAAAAAACGCTACGAATAAGCAGCAAGTGAATCAGAAGTCGTTGCCTTCAAATACATATGCGCGAATAACATAAATGAATATTAAAGACGTAAATTATGGTCTATAAACTATGTTCGGATAATGTCTTCTTCAGCACGAATGACTCTTGTTTTCAAAGGTTCATCCACCTATGAATTTTACGTGTATGCGTCTCAATTACTTCACGCCATCTATTGATAGTTATACAAAACAATACATCACTAAAAACGTTAATAATTTTCTTTTGCAAGAGGTAATATTACAAATAATATATATATATATATTGTCTAACTTTAAATCGTTTGGTACAATATTTTTGTTGTATTGTTAAAGAAATGTATAATTACCTACATTTTTACCTTAAATAGTGCATCAAGAAGTAAATTTATTTACCGATACAAAAGCAAATCAATAAAAAAAAGAAGAAATTAATAATGGGCCCCTTTCAAGCTACGTCCACGCTCTTCAAACATTTAATTATTTTCAATATTGTGATGAACTTTAATACCTTTAATCTAAATATCTACTTGTTGTTTTTGTACACACGCTCACATACAAATAAAATTTATATTTATATATACTAGCAGAGACCAGCGAAATATTTACGATCGAATTAGTATCTTTATTGTATCAGTACTTCTTTAAATACAAGATTGCTAGAATAATATAAAATAATTGTAATCCCAGACACCTAAATCTATAAGTCCACTTGTCTTAGGCTTAACATTATTTAAGCCTGTATTAAGTACGGCTTTTATTTGATAAAGAGATAAATTAACAGTTTAATTTGTTTGTGTACGTTTTTTGCTTTAGTTTAGTTAGGGTTAAACTTTACTTAATACAATCAGTAAGTATACTTATAATGTTAGTCTACGACCCGACATTAAGTCTTTTTAAAAACTTTGATAAGCTTTCAATAATTTGATGTACAAAATGTCTTATAAAATGCATTCAGTGTCACAGCGGCATGTCTTCGGGCTTACAACACTAAAAACCGGGTTTAGACACCCGTGGTGGGTGAAGCACAGATAGCCCATCGTATAGCTTTGTGCTTAATTACAAATAAATCAATCTAATAAAGTATATTTACTTCCGCGTTTTGTTTACAACTGTTGAAGTAAAATGCGCATGCACATTTATATAGTAAGGTGCGCGCATTTTCAGAACAGACAGAAACTTGAGTACTATTGTAATAGATTATACAAAAATATATATAAGGTGCCCACCATGAACAAGTACAATAACTGCTCGCCGCTACCACTGGTTGTATAAATTTGACTAACAACTTTAGACATAATACAAAACAATGCGCAGTGTTTATGCTCAGATATGGTTTTGTAGCAGTTATTAAGATAAAGTTCTGATACCTGCGGTTGGCAGAGCACAGACATCTCATTGAGTTGCTTTATGCTTAACAACAAACAAACAAAATAAACCTTTGTGCAATTTAATCTAAAACGAAAATATTTTAAAACATTTTACAACCTACTACTTAATATTAACTCGGAACCAGTGTGTTCTAATGTATTAAACATAAGTACCAGTGAGAAAATGACATTTTATAGCTAAAGTATTTGCATCAAAAGTTGGAAAGTCTTATTTATAAATAACTCCCACAAACAAAGGAAAATAGAAATTGAAACATTTAAATAAATAAACGCTATGCATCAAATGTTTTCACTTGATAAAGCCTCCTAACGGTCTGTGTTAGTCTTGTACTATTTCTCTTAAGGTAGCATTCGAAACTTCTCTGCACTAATTGCACATTTTGATTTTCTCTTATAAAGTCCACTTGATAAGCACCTCACATAAGCATTTGACTGCAAGGTTTCTCAATAGTTTCTTCCAGTCGTTGGTGAAGGGAACATCATCAAAAAGGAGACGACAAACAGCCACCAAAATCCGATATATATATATACAGTTTCAAGTAAACAACATCTTAAGGTTCAATATTGAAAACTTTAAATGTACGATTTATATAAAATATTTCTTGACACTAGCAATACCTACATACATTTGTTGTTTATAACTGTAGTATCTTTACACGCAGCAGCAGCAAATTCATGTACTCGTTTCCCTTTGAGTTACAAAAACAATACTTTCATTTGAAATAATGACCCATATGTTGAAATATTAATGCCATTTTCATCGCTGCCGAGATATTTTGATGACAACATTGTGTTCATTTACAACAGCAAGTAAAATCCCCTAGCCACCGAATCATTTTCTGTTACTTTTACGTGTTAATTGAGATTGTACATTCAATTCTTTCCCACTAAAGTCCTCTCTAAAGAAAAAAAAATGGACGTGTCATAGTTTTGGCTCTTGTCTAGTTTTGTTAATAAATACTTTATTTGAAAAATACATTTGAATCGCCTGGCTTAGCACGTGTATAAAATTTCTAAAAGGAAGTCTAAATTTGGCTTTTTTTACGATAAATAAATGAATAAAAACTAAATAAATGAGAGGTGATTACCACGATAATTACCGTCTGAGCATATCATAGATGCAAGCCCTAATACTGATCTGTTTTATCCTGCCCTGTGCTGCATCCACGGTAGAAACTTTCAATTATAGCTTGCTACAAAGAACAGAGCTATAGTATTCTGCCAATTCAAACCATGACAGAGTGGAAATATTAATTTTACCTGGTGTGGTTTGCTGAAGAAGGGAAGCTAATACCACGCCTCTCTTCTCGTAATTATACCTTTCTATTCGCTCTCATGTCCTAAGCTTTTCCGTTTCCCGGCGGTGCTTAGAAAATCTATTGAAAAGTACTTCACTGTGAGAATGTTAACACAATGAGGAACAGCTACTCCTGCTAGCGATGAAAACTGCTATTAAAATAATTACAATAGACCACCGTGCAAATTAGGTATGTATGCTAAGTTTTAATTTTTTCCTTGTCGCTTCGATACCAATCGTACAACACTTTTAGGGCGTGGTTTAAAATATGCAATGACGTGATTGGCTAAAACATTTTTTTCTTTTTGTCTACAATTTTATATGGAAATACTTTTGTAAATATCTATCTGAAAATGTAGTTAAGTTATGGAAATGAAATTATAACAATCTATCATGGAATACGAATCCAAGCGTACATCCCTGCATTCTCCGGAAGCCATTACCAATATATGCATGACACCATAAACTGTAATATAGCTATGCTAAAAAACGTTACGTTACAATAATACTCTACTCTTAGTAAAAAAATACGGAAATTGCGGAAAATCATTTGATTTTTTTTTGAAACAATAATATTATTGTTATTTGTGTCTGAGCAAATCGTAAAAAAATCTTATTTCATAAATTTTAATATAATGGTATAACATCATGCCATCACAACAAGTTTTTGTGTCTTCCAAATGAAAGTTTTTCTACTGATTTTTAAACTAATGCCATTCTCAAAACGTATATCCTGTGATTCACTATGCTAAGCGGCAAATGGTTTTTAAAGGAACTGGAGGCGGAGAACATAAGGAAAGATGATAAAAATGAGTAAAATATCACAACTGGCAAAAACTTGAAGATAAATATTATAACACATTTATATGGAAACGATCTGGAATATGCAAGTCAGTAAGTGCTTTGACAACCACAGCCGATATAATTCTAAGTAGAAACTTAAGAGTGAAAGTAAAGAAGAATGTATAACAATATATCAACCACAATGTACCTGCCATAACCAGTGTCGACGAAACCTTTCGTCCAATTTCAGGGTAATTTGGCCGGCTAGAATATGGCAGACACTGTAATGGTTGAAATGTCATTCATATTATCAAATTGCATGAACAGCAACTGTTATGGAGTGAACTAGATTAATTTGGTGAAGTGTAAAAGTTGCGGTGGAAGGCGTTGTTTGGTGTTACATAAGTAGTGTGATGCCACCACAAATTAATCGCTCTTAATAAGGGTATGTAACAGTCATTTCTGACGCAAACTTTTCATACACTCAAAGCATAAAATCAGATTGGTGATTTAGAATTTTTAAAACGTGGATATTCCTTGTATTTAATGGTAATGGAAAACAAAGGAATACGGACTAACTAGGAGGACCAGGACCATACAGATCGAGCCCTGGATCAAGTCGTATCCAGCTGTGGTAAGCAAAATGCGCGTCTCGTAATATGTGAAAACCCATGAACAAAACGTTCAGTGGCAATAAACGTCCACGTGGTCTAGACAACGGTACACATAATGAAGAAGGATCTTCGCCTGGAAACGAGGCCAACAAGGCGTGGGTTCACTAAGATTATATTTTCAATTATACCTCCAATTCAACCGTCACATACCTAAAACAGGTAGAGAGTAAACGGGTTTTCTATACGAAGACATGTTGATCAAGCTGCCCGACGCAGCAGCTAAGGATTTCTATGTGATGGGATTATTGAAATTGGCGTTGAGAAATCTCTCTTCTAGTACACTAAATACATTGAGGAAAGCAAACATGGAGAAGTGGTGTGATTTGGACACGACAGTCTTACGACGGATCCTTCTACAATGGAAACTATGCTGCAGAACTATTGTCAGACGACCGGCGGTGTCAACACGGACTTTAACGACGTGGTGAGGCTCCAAAATCGTTTTAATACAACGTATTCAAACACTGTGTTATTAAACACTATTGAAGACGAGGTAGTTATGTTAACGTGTAGTTTTACACAACAAAGATTAATAGAGTATGTTGAAATATATATATATGTCAAATAGTTTAAAGATTGAATATCTATAAAACTGGCGATAGACAAACATTGAAACCTAATTATATAACAGCTCATGTTACAAATACGTTATTCTGACATAAATAGTCGAACAGTGTGAAAATCAGGATCCACTGATAATATTATATGGTAACTTAACATAACTAGTCGAAAAGCATGACAAAGTTAATAGTTGGTAACCTAATGCAGCTAGTAAAAAAAGCATGAATATTATTGATCTAATGCCAGTACTCAATAATTAATAGTATGGTAATCTAGCATAACTAGGAGAACAATAGGGAAAATTAGTAATCTAATATCATCATCTAATGTTAGGAATGAAATATTCTAATATAAGTAGTCGAACAGTAGAAAATATGTAAAGAAAATGGAATAAATATTTCTTCGTCATAAAAAGCAGAAATTTAAAAGACAAATACCGATCTTCGTCATTTCATCTAGCGCCATAGAAAAACGTTCATACTTCGTCAGTGTTTAATATTTGGTAAATGTCTATGAAATAATACAAATTTATAAACTCATTCTATAATAAATAGTCACCACTCCGTACTCCTTCCAAACTACAAAACTGCTCTCTGCTGCAAACTGTAATTTAAATTATTACCCCCTATCTTAGCTCGTCTCTTCTCTCATTTGTTTTAGCATGTGAAATGCTCTGGAAAAATAGAATCAAAATATAACCCTTTTCAGTAATTTTTTCAACGTGACCTTAGAACAAAAAGTCATTTCCAGTCATTTCCAGTACACCAAGCACTTCTTGTCTTAGCATAACACAATTGAAAATGAAAAAAGTTACACCATATTTCCTTTCCGAAATTATATGCTAAATACACTTAGCTCTTTGGTTGCAATCATACATGCGAATATTTCTCTAATTTATGAATTACTTAATTAATTTGCTTGACTTAACTTACAGATTTCTTAGATAAATATTACCAGCCTTTATCCCCAGCAAGAAGGCAGACGAGGAAATCACAGAACTTTATGAATATTTTCGGCAGACAGCTTCTTTTTTTAACGGGACTATCATTCTTGTTTTTACCTGCTAGCATTTTATTATGATTTGCTACATTTTACACATGGTTACATCTACAAAAACTGGTTCTGTTTATCTGTCCTTTGATGCACGTGAAACTCCTGTGAGTAAAAACTCGCTTTTTTGTTTTGTATATACAAATTCTAAATAGCAAACAGAAAAACACGTATAATGATTGTTTCTCTAGATAAATGTATTTCATACATATATCATATTGCCTGGTAGATTTTAACTTTTAGAACTATTAAGTAGTTTCCTAAGAGCGGAAACTCCCGTGCAGAGACGTAAACACCTGCAAATTTTTCAAGCAGCATGCGCCTTGAGGGCATAAAGAGAATCTTGACTTTCTGAGAAAAAAAAAGAAAAGAATTAATGCAGCACTTATTTGTATCTTGTTTCTGTTGTTGAAGTTTTAGTTGTGCATAGCTAGTTATAGATAATTACGGGTGTATGGAGTACAGCTTCAATAACAATTTGAAAGCCCAAGAATGCAAAAGAATAATAATAATTACAGTTATATGGAAACGGTTTAAATAACAAAACAACTTAAAGACAAGTAGAATACATATGGAATAAAGTTTTATTAACGTCTTATAAGTAAGAACAGGCAGGTACGTATTGTTATATGGAGCACAGTTTCGTAGCAACTTACAGCTGTGAAAAAACAACTCAATCGGTAATAAAAACAACTTATATGTAAGTACTGGTTTATGGGGCAGAGTTTCGCAGCAACTAGCAGCTGAGAAAAACAACTCAATCGGTAATAAAAACAACTTATAGGTAAGTACTGGTTTATGGAGCACAGTTTTGTAGCAACTTACAACTGGGAAAAATAACTCAATCGGTAATAAAAAGAACTTATAGGTAAGTACTAGTATATTTAGCACAATATCAACAACAAGTTACAAGTAAGACAAAGCAACTCAGTCGGTAATAAAATCAACTTATAGGTAAGCACTGGTATAAGGAATAAAGTTTCAACACCAACTCACAACTACAAATATGCGAAAAGACATATCAGTAACAGTACAGGTGAGTGCGAGAATAATGAATATATTTTTGTCAATCTATGCTCTATATATCCACCCTCGCAACAAAGAGAATGGATTATTAAATAAACACTGTGATGATATGTTTGTGGAAGTATCTTTAGCAACATGTTTATATTGAACGGTAAAATGAAGGAAGTTACGAAGCACTATCATACTCAATGCTTCCCGAGAGAATATCACCAATAAGACTGTAGTTAAATTCTTTATATTTATATAATAATAAAAATAGCAAATATTTTTTCATGTAGTATAGTTTAAATATTTATAAAACCGTAAGTATACGATTTCCCAAAACTTTCACAAGCTAATTCTGAGTAACTGCAGGAATATATAACGCTATCTATAAGAATAATTATGAAACCCAGATAATACTGATTTCCGACACACACACACATACACTATGTTGTGAAGAAATAAGTATTAATAAATACTGAGGTATACAAATGAAAGATACTGTTGAGCTATACTAGTATTCAACTTTGTAAATACTGTAAAAATCCACTAACATACTACCGGGACAGACAAATTGCATTTCATCAACGTAACAAATGTAATGAAGTGATTAAAATAAACTGTAAATTTTCAGCCATTTTTTTATATAGTAACTCAGTAATAACGTAGTTGTAGCTAGTGTACATTTATATTCAGTACTGACCCTGCATTAACCTAATGTTCCATTAAATATAAAACACAATTCTTTGACAACAAAAGTCATCAACGCATAGAATACATTCTTAGAACGACAATATCGAAACAATAAAACTCTAACTTAGTTTTTTGTAATATGATATAATACAAATCTACATCAAAGCCACTGTATCGTCATCATTCTGAAACGTCATATTTTACGAACAATTATAGAAAAAACTGGAATTGTTATCATTCGTGTTTTACTTAAATAAAATGTTACTAAATTGTTGGCAAACAACGAATGTGAGTTTCAGGGTTTAATACTATTGCTCTAACAGAAGATTTTCGTTTAGGGTTTAATACTATTGCTCTAACAGAAGATTTTCTTTTAAGAGCAATAGTATTAAACCCAACATAATATTTTCTTTTAGGGTTTAATACTATTGCTCTAACAGAAGATTTTCTTTAAGGGTTTAATACTATTGCTCTAACATAATATTTTCTTTTAGGGTTTAATACTATTGCTCTAACAGAAGATTTTCTTTTAGGGTTTAATACAATTGCTCTAATAGAACATTTTCTTTTATGGACTTTAAAAAAAACATCGTACATAATTCCAGCATGGCAAACAACTAGTCTGATTTCATTAAAACTACTCTTTGATCTTCATTTACAACATATTTCTGGCATACTATTAACATTGCTAACTTCTATTTATAATAACATTTCAAATTTCTTTGTCTGGGTTTTCGATGTTTACTAAGAACAAAGGCTTTATATCCTTCATGAGATCACACACAAAATGTACTTTAAAAAACGTTGTTATGAAAAAAAAAAGACTAGGCTAGTTTAATTCATAGCTTTTGTCATTTAGGTTAAAAAAAAAGCTTTTGTGAGAAGTTAGAAAATGACTGCTAAAATTGCGCCATGCGACATGTATGACATTTAATAATGGAGGATTAAAAATTAGAATCATGTAACGAGGACATATACGCTAATTACACATGCTTATCAAAAGCGTCATGTTGAATTTCGAGGTTTCCTCAAGTACATAACTAGTAGGCCTGAAGGATTGTTTGTTTGTTTTTGAATTT
>NW_013665669.1:1099910-1109960 GCF_000517525.1 Limulus polyphemus | reverse complement strand
ATTCGATTCACCACATAAAAATACTCTGTGGTACAGATAAGTCTATCCACTACATGAGCGCACTGTATTACAGGGATAAGGCGCTCGACTCGCAATCTAAGGGTCGCAGGTTCGAATCCCCGTCCCACCAAACATGCTCGCCCTTTCAGCCGTGGGGGCGTTATAATGTGACGTCAATCCCACTATTCGTTGGTAAAAGAATAGCCCATTAAAACAAAGTGAAATTAATTAAGGAGTAATTGAAAGGTACAAGTTAAGGGCATAAACAGTCCAAGAGAAACAATAGGTTAAAGCAGCTCAATAGTCGAAAGCTTTTTTCAATGCAAAAAGTAATTATAAAATAAAATTAATAAAATACAATACAATGCTATTACAGCAATGGGTACGAAAAGAGAAACAAACAGAATAAAGAAAATAGGTACCATACTGAGATCAATAGAAAACCGTCATTAGATAAAAATAGAAGAGTACTAAATTAAAATACTTGTTTGTTTGTTGAAGTACAAAGTCACACAATGGACTAGCTGTGCTGTGCCCATCACCCGGTTTTTAGCGTTATATGTCTTCAGAGTTACGCATGAACTACTGATGGACGAATAATAATGTATTAATTCTCAAGTTTTATTAGTTTTTCTTCTACTCATAATTCTTAAAGAACTTACGTAAAGCTCTTACCGATTAATTAATGTTGCAACTAAAAGCTTATACCACCTCATTTACATTTGTGAATAATGTAATTACCTTCCAGAATAATAATAAAAATTACAGTAAATAAAAAAAATTAAAACATATGATGACTCAAAACAGAAAAGATCATGTCAGATATCCAGTCAAAGGTTTAAACGTGAGAAGAGATTTAAATTATACTTGTAGAAATGGAGTTTATTATCTGTATTTTCGGAGCCTCCAGTGTCATGTCTAGTCTCTTATGGTGCACATATGATGATAAAAGGGTAAACAAACATAAGCCTAATCTAATGGTAATAACTTAGTATAGCATTGCACAGTCTTAGTAAATTAATCCAAGCTCACAAATTTATTCTTAAAAGAGCTCGAAATTAATTAATATTTTTGTTATAAATTAAGATTATGTTTGTTTATAGGTAAGCACAAAGCTACACAATGGGCTATCTGTGCTGTGCCCCCCTCCCCCATGTGTATCGAAAACCGATTTCTAGCGTTATAAGTCCGCAGTCTTACTGCTGTGCCACTGAGGGTTTGTTTGTAATTACGCACAAAGCTACACAATGGGCTATCCGTGCTCTGCTCTCCACGAATATCGAAACCCGGTTTATAGCTTTGTAAGTCCTTAGGACATCGCTGTGCCACTGGGGGCTAGAAATTGAGAAGAATGTTAACATGGCCTTAAGTGAAAAACAAACTTTCTTGAGCTTAGTTTTCAATCGTTTTTGCTCTCTAATGCCCATCCCTGTTCCAGCCAACTTTACTTTTATAAGCAATGACATAATTGTAAAGTTAAGGTTTTGAATGTCGAAAACAGGCGAAGCGCTGGTGTTTCAAAGAATTCAGACAGTAAATTGCAAGGAAATGCAGCGAAGGATGGTGAAATTCATTTAATGCATTTGCTGGATAAGAATACATAATAAAGTATCAACAAAATAATTGTGTTTCAGTAAATATTGATTAGATATTTAGCACGCATATGAAATTACGATAGCAGATGGAAATGAAAGATCTTCTCTTGACATATATTTTACTTAATATATTATACAAGGTGGCTTGCGTTACACATTAAGTCAGTTTCAAGTGTGTGTTTCAAGAGCAGGATTTTTCTAAATTACTTGAAGGTATATCTTACAGGGTTTAAAGTAGGCTGTAGGGAAATATAGAACAAATGTTTCAACTTTGTGGAAAATGTAAATTATAGTTGTTTACTCTGAAAAAACATATTTATTTATACATTCTAAGAAAAATTATACGATTAAAGTTCGATCCAAAGGCATTTAACTATTCAAAACCTTTATTTGTATCTATTTTAGATCTCAATTTAAGTTTCGTTTCGTTGTCAACTGATGCGTAACACAGAGTGCTCCTGTGCCCTGTGATAAATCAACTTGTGCGTAGTACAGTGTGCTTATGCAGTGGGGAGACTAATATGCAATACAGTGCGCTCATGTAGTGGATAGACTTATCTGTACCACAGAGTATTTTTATGTAGTGAATCGAATGGTATGTAAAAAGTGTTCACGTAGTGGATCAGTAAGTCTGTAATACAGTGCGCTCATGTAGTGGATAGACTTATCTGTACCACAGAGTATTTTTATGTGGTGAATCGAATAGTATGTAAAAAAGTGTTCACGTAGTGGATTAGTAAGTACCTGGCCATGGCCTGAAGGAATAATGAAAAGAGGAAACTTCTGCTTAATTTTGTTTGTGCAGTTTCTTAATTTCGTTTATAAAATTCTTATTTATATTACCGCATTTTGTAAACAAAAATTACTAGTTTACAAAGATAGGAATGAACAACAAAAGTAGGTTTAAATACGAAATAAGTTAAGTGGTGATTTGAATTATTTTAGAATTAAGATATATAGAAATGAAAACACAATTCTTAACAACCTGCACTTTATTACCCTTAAGCTTCAAATGACACACTTAAAACATAAACAGCTAATTTCGCCCTTATGGCTATATCAGAAAAGATATACTGTAATTCTCTAGTAACATGACGTAGCCTTAAAAGCGAAACTAGTTTGTGTACATTTTAATCTTTAACTATTGGGGAAAGAGATAAATATTGGTGGAGTTACGCAGACCCTAAAGTATTTATTCGAAAAACTATAATTTTATTAAATAATTATCGTATTCGAAAGTTTCCACGGTAGTTGCCACATATGCTGCGCAATAAAAGATCTAGTTTCTCAGTTCTATAAAACCATTTTCTTCACGGTTTTCGCGAGTGTGGAAAAAGATGGCAGAAGAAGGCTCAATGAGTCAATGTCTTCATGAAATGAGAGTTGCAGATATTAAACGTATCATATTTCACAGCAACAATGCGTCCTGATATCAGAATGTACTGATTCCTTTGCTAATCCCAGCTGTTAGCTACACGCACATAGTTTTTGAGCAGAACGTCTGTACATGTCGAGACACAGGATGAGAAGACTGTATTGGGTATTTGCCAAGGCAATGCACTCCATTAAGGCCTGGCTGATAGAGAGCAACACTCTTGTATCACCCCTCTCACAGACCGTTGCTGCACTGGCGTCACATATTGGAATGCCAAAGTGTATCGCTGAGCTTACTGAGCATAAATGTGTGCAAAATCAGTACTACGGCAGTCACCGTTTTCCTTCTTGTGATGGTTTCTGCTCGTAATCGCATACAAATACTCGCCAAGTCGGTTACAGGATCTAGTCTAGCGTGTAAAGTATCAGATAGCAGCAGTAATACCAACACTAGTTGTAGCAGAGCAGCAGGGTAATGTGAGTAGTAGTAGCAGTAGGACTAGGGCACCATCACTGGTATGGTACATAAGGGAATACGTCTTCAATCAACGGTTTTATCTCTGTTTTATATCCAATATTCATAAGCGCTTTATATTTGAGCAATAATGGTACGCCTACCTGAACACTTCTACTATTTTGGGCAAGAGAACCACAGCCTCCTAAACTTTGCATTTTTATGGCCGAACACCACTGAAAGGTGAGTTCTTTTGGCAATAAAGTGTGGATTTTTAGGTTAGCTGTTTATTTGTTTGTTGTTAAGCGCAAAGTACCCATCATAAGTATCAAAACCCGGTTTTTAACGGTGTGGTCCCTCAGAATTACCGCTAAACAACTGGGGGACCGAGGTTAACAGGTCAAGCCCTTTATCGGAATACATCTGTGGGGGTTTCTAACTTGAATTTCAAAAACTGTGATACCCCTCTGTATCCCACCCAATCCCTCGCATTTGGGCTCATCGACTCGTAGACTGGGTGTTAAATACGACGAAATATTTGAGAAACACGAAGAAAAATAGACCGTTTTTCTCGCCGCTGCTAACGTTTGCAAATACTAGATCTCTGAAGTCACTGTTTCGTGTATTACTCATTTGAATTCAAAGATCAAGAAAGTAAAATTCAATTGACAAATGCTTTTGTTTTTAGCAAAAATCACGTACAGTATAAACACGTTTACTGTCTAATGATCAATAGATAATGTTCAAAGTCCTTGCAGTGCATATCGCAAGTTGGTAAAACGAAGGATGAACCACACGCAGTTTGTATAAATCTAGCATGATACCACACACTATAATCTATTTAAATAAATTAGAATCCGCTTAAATATAAAGAAAAACAATCACCGTCAAACTACTTTTTAAAGAGCTCGAAGCATAGGCGTCAACGCCATATTTTTAATCTACTGCAGGATCAGTAGTATCAGAATCGTTAGTTTATTTAAACTCATTGTTCAGTCAATAACACATCATAAGTTCTTTGTGCATGTAAAAATAACTGGGTAACCCAATTATTATCCTAAATTCTATCGACGGTAAACTATCTGTTGTAAACTTAGGAAGAACGCCGCTCTAATACCACAATTGTAAGTATCAATTTTGTGTGTGTGTGTTTGATAAAAGTTGTGCTTCAGCTCACTGTAGCTGATGACTCTACCCAGCACAATAGGATAAATTAATGGTAATCACATCCACGACAAGACGATATAAAATAGGCTTAGAAGTATAGCAGCTATCCATTTTTTGGTCTAAACGCTGATCAGCAAAAACCTATAGTTTAATTCAGAAAGAACAACAACACCTATTTCACCTAAATAACATGTAACAGAAGCATTTAACAATTATACACAAAGCGACTAATAATGGAGATTTTCAAATATAGTAGAAATGTAGAAAGACAAAGAATTCGTAATTACAAGACATGGTCGATATTGAAGTTTGTCAGATGATACAATAGAACGTGCGCTTAAAACACGATTAAAGTATATATCACACGTAAGCAATTTTGAGAAAATTGTTTTATACCATTATACAGTATTACTGTCAAACTGAAAGCTCTTAAAATGAAGCAAAAAATTCTTTAAAGTAACACATAATCTTCATCTCATTCTCTATTGTGGTACTAAAAACCATAACAATGTAATTCAATTTCATAAAATATAATATATCGATCTTCAATTTTTATCTATGTCGGATACATTTATTCATATCTTCTTGTGGTATAATAATCTTCGTCAGTTATTTTTGTTTTTTGCTTTTATTAACACCATAATACTGTATAAGCTAGTCATCAGACCTTCTGAGTAAAAAAAATATATCTCCGATAACAAATTTTGAGGTAAGTTAATACACGCTTTAACTGGGTTTTCGATAAATCAATATACATTTCTTTAACATATTAAAATATTCTAACACTCATGTAAAATTATAAATTTTCTGATGTTATAATGTTGTTCTCTCGTTAGCGGGTTATTTTAAATTATCATGTGAAAAAAATTTAAACGTCCAGTCTACTTAAACCAATACAATTTAGAGTATTTCTTATTTTAACGTTCTACAAACTTTATTACTTGAACAGTATCGTAGGCCTACATTTCAAATGATGTTAAGTAACGTAAAACAAATCAACTTAATTCTGCAAAATAACCGCGATAGCTAACATACTGATTCACTCTCTATCTTGAAAATCACTCTATTAACTACTTTCTAGGCCCGGCATGGTTAGGTGGTTAGGGCGCTCGACTCGCAATCTGAGGGTCGCGGGTTCAAATCCTCTTCATACCAAACATGCTCACACTTTCAGCCGTGGGGGCGTTATAATGTGACGGTCAATCCCACTATTCGCTGGTAAAAGAGTAGTCCAAGAGATGGCGGTGGGTGGTGAGGACTAGCTGCCTTCCCTCTTGTCTTACACTGCTAAATTAGGGACGGCTAGCGCAGATAGCCCCCGTGTAGCTTCGCGTGAAATTAAAAACAAACAAACAAAACAATAACTACTTTCGAATATGGTAGAAAACTTTACGTCACACCCTTAGAGTTTTCTAGAAATTCTACGTCTATCACACAATTTCCCCGAACTTAACGTTATCATTACAACTCAAAAACCTGCAGTTCCCTCTAGCTAACAAACAAATTAAGAAATATATAGCATGCAAAACTATGCAAAAAAAATATTTGAAAAAGAAAAATTTATCGTGAATAATAACTAGCACAAAATCTACACAGAAATCAAATTCATTTTTTATCAATATCTTTTAAACCAAAAAAAACTATATTTCTAAATGAAAAATGTTTAATAATTGGAATATTTTTATCAAAAAATAATTAAAATAAAATGAAACCAAGTAGAATAATAAGAAAATATCCTACTAGTTCTGACCTTTACTGGAGCCATTTTGGCCAAGTAGTTGTAGCTACTGAAATATATTTATTTTTAAATGCATTATATACTTCTATTATAAAGTTTGAGGATCATATTTTAATTTTCAATAAAAAAAATCAGTTTACTGCTATTAACTGCATAATTAAATACATGATTAGTTTTTATGCATTTTTCTTACTTATGTTTATTTCGATTTTTAAATATTTTTGTGAAACAAATTCTCTTTAGGGCCGCGCTACGAGATATAATCTGTGTCTACATAATCTCGACAAGTTTTTGTTTGTAACTGAGCAAAATTGTGTTACTTGTAACCAATGCTAGATTTGATATTTTCAAAACTTTATGAAATTTAGTTTTTATGAGATAACCTGCTCCAGGTCATTTTTCCATTTGTGAACTTGTACAAGACATATATTATTCTTAAAAACTGGACTTTTACAACGCAATGACCTACTCTGTTTAAAGAGTAAACATGTGCAACGCATTTTATAATTTTAATAATGTATTTATCACTGTTTTGAAACATTAAACCATTGGATACTTTGTATATAGGTTAAATGTGTAAAATGTACAGATACATTTTACACATTTAACCTATATACAAAGTATCCAATGGTACATTTACACACTTAACTGGTACAATGTATTCAACACTACATACTTGAAATATGCACTCTGTATAATGCATCCAACGCTAATGTATCAAACACTTCTACACAAATGTAACAATACATAGAAACATTTAATTTCAACAATATACTTCAAAATGTGTTTAAACGTTTAAGTTTATATCATATTGAGCATTATAAACTTTAAACATTTAACTTGTACAAATTACCTAATACACACGTCAAACACTGACTGAACTTTTACCACATATGCGACAGTATATTTAAAAGTTAAACCTTTATATCGTATCTGTATGTTGATCAATAAACCTTGTTTAACTTGTTTAACTCTACCCATTTTAAGCATTCAATCTGTACAATTATCTAACGCCATCTTTAAACACTACCTGTATGATGTAAATAATTAAAATAGTTCATGATAACGTGCTGTGGTAAAACTAGAATTTCTAGTTATCAATTATGTGTATTTCCATAGATTTTAATTCGTATATGCAAGAGACAGTATATAAAACTACAATGTAAACCAGAGATACAACATTAGGTAAATTTATATCACATAATCACGCAATAGATCTAATTAACTGATACTTTATGTCTCCACTCTATAAAAATATATACCAACACTTCTGTAAGGGGGACATACCTTTCAAACACGGGTGCTTCTTTCAAGAAGTTTCTCTACTGCTAAAATCTCAAGTCGTTTTGAATCCAAAAACGACACTAGAACAACTACCTTCCATCTATTGGATAAATTCTACCTGTTTATATAACACCTGGCAGGATTTCTGAAAGTATTCTTTATCAAATATAGCAGGCTGTATTTAAATCTTCAAATTGTAATATACATAACTATTTTGTTTGTATCAAAAATCAATCATACGATTTTGAAACTATCTATCTGTTATAGATGTATGTGTATGTGTTGTTGTAGATTCAAAACAAATAAAAAATAGGCTTTCTTCGTAAGTTGTATAGATACTGAAACAGATACCGGTAAGAGACCCACTCCGTGCTGGGGTCTTTATCTGATCTTTTCCCGTTAATTTTACAACTTTTCACAAAAACGCTCTTGTAAAGAGAAAGCTTACGATCCAAAATCATGATGATAACATTTACAACTAAATATAGTTAGATGACATCGTTTCCAATTATCCAGCCATCAAATCTCAGACTAATAAACGTCGACTATTTTCCAACAAATCTCAATCGAACATAAAATGATGGAACCCACAATGACGAACGATTAAAAAAATTATTAAAGTCTGTGTTTCAATAAATTTCACAAGACATTCACAGAACCAACAACGTTTAATCATCCTTACGATACAAATACTACTACACTCTACGAAAACATAGGAACCTTTTATGAAACCTGTCCTTGCCTATCAGTTCTCGGGGCAGCATGAACGAAGTTAGTTAAAGTAACTATATAACTTCTATATAACTCCTGTCTGTAATGGTTAAACACTAAAGTTCTTCAAATTCACTGCACATTACATTTTACTACTATTACTCACATAATCTTCTTATAACAAACGCTCTCTTGTTACTATTATTTAAAGCTTGAAGTCGGTCTTCATATATAAATTAAACGCCATCTTGGACATTATGCAATACTATCAATCACTGAAGGCTACGAGCAAAGGTAGTTGGCTAGTAGACACGATTCCACCCCGGGCTACATGCTAGTGGTAGTTATAAATGGCGGTAGCGGACAATTTTACGCCATCAAGTGGCGACACTTTTTTGCTGTAAAATTAGATGTGCAGGCAGACTAGAAATTGCCGCTAAGCGTTTGTAAAAACGTTGACAGTTTTAAAGCCGGTGAGAATACAGTGCGGTGACACGCGGCACGAGCTGACATTAAAGTCACGCGCTGTACAAGGCCAAATCAATCATGAAGAAAATCAGTTTTTGATGAGTGTCAACCAACTTTTTTTTTGGAGGTAGAAAAACATAATAACTGTGTTTTGCGCTACACCATAGCTCTTTTTTTGAATTATGATGCCTTGTAATAAAAAAAAGATATCATAACTGTCACTGAAGACCTTTGCTTCTGTCTGTAAAAATATGTGCTGTTCAATGAGGCATACTTAAACTAATTTGACCTATAAGAAACAGCTTTACAAACAACCTTACTCCTATAAGAAACAGCCTTAAAATGTTCAGATTGCTTGAATTTTACTTGGAAATATATAAGCATGACAGGACAAGACTAAGAAAGTATATACTTAGTTTAGTCTAATTATTGCAAAGTCGATAATTATCAAGATGAATTAACATCATAACCAATCATTATACGCTTAAAGTTATAATACTTACCTGTAGCTGTTAACAATTCAAGAAATCGGAGTCTAAGTACGAGTATGTAAATCATTAGTTTTAGCTGGTGTTTTAAACGCAAAGCTGTATTCGCGCTGTACCCACGACAAAGATGGAATCCAGAACTGCAGCGTTATAACCAATCAAGCTTACTGCTGAGGTAGCGTGGAAGACACATATCAGTAGAAGATAAAGAAGAGCAATCAAACGCAATATGTTAGACAACGTTTGGTTATTTATTAACAGTCTAATATTTATAACAAGTTGATATGAGTAATAAATGGGATGATCAGCTACAACTAAAATAACGCTGTTTCATTCCGTTTTGTAATTAAGTCATTAACGATTAATAAAATGTAGCTAAAACACACAGACGGTTTTATATAAACACATAGAAACGTAGAATTTATTAGTAACGGAAAGCGACAGTGACACCACAAGCTATGCCTCCTGGCTATGCTAGACAAACTATCTTTTCGATTACATATCGTGGCTCTGAATATTAATTTTAAGCCGCTATTTAGCCCCCTCTGTTAGCAATGTTACAGTCTATATATGCAAACAATTGTAAATTAGCGTATATGTAAAAAGAAGGACACAATCCACTTTATTTTTGCTATAATCTATACTTACGAAGCTCATTGAGTAATATAAGTATAAATTTTCCAGACTTTTTGTTACTAAAGTGGTATAATTGCTGCGTTTCTAGAGAAAACAATTTGAAATTCAGTAGGACAAAGAAGTATCCATTTGGCA
>NW_013665669.1:1031868-1098941 GCF_000517525.1 Limulus polyphemus | reverse complement strand
ATATCTGCTCAACTGGGTTGAGATCGGGGCTCTGTGGGGGCCATTGCATCATTTGAATGAAAAGAAAGAAGCTGCTGGAGAAATATAAATCTTATGACTGATTCTTACTGATCAATGAGCAGCGTTACCAAATTTGGCAAGTAAGGAAATGGTTATGCAATAAATACATGCATACATGATAAGCTTTCTTGGCACAGCTATGTAAACCCAGTAATAAATACATATTACTTGGACAACAGAAACATAATATTCAAAGCACACAAGTTTCCATTTCATATCACATAAAACTTTCAGAGGTAGCTGTAAAAGACATTAATTCTAAATGCCATACTGCTTTCTGAGTTCTACATAATTTACAGTTCCTAACAAAAAACCTTTTAAAACAGGGAATAAGAAGAATACACAAAAAATCAAATGTATATCTTTAGGGTTGCTTTCATTTTGTGTAAATTGATTCTTTTGGATGTCAACGCCTTTTTTTTTTTACAAATTTATTTTTAGTATCTATATATACACATACATAGATAAATATGTATGTATCATTTTTTCTGTATTCTTTCATTTTTTTCATGGCAACTATAAGTTTCATCATGTAAGTAGTAATACAAGAATTCAACTAAATAACAAAATGCTCACTGCTGGTGACCAAAGGCAATTCCTTCATTAAATAGAAAAGCTTGGCTATGTTTATACTATGTACTTCCAATATGTATGTCTAAGAAACTCAGAAATGAATTTGTAATTGTGATAAAAAACACACATACATACATACATATACGAATAAATGTTCTAGGAAAATGACTTGTACCCATTCTGAATTAACACAAATAACTTATTCAATGTAAACTTTACTGAGACCCAAGTTTTTTTATATTCTAAGTTTATTATGATTATTTCCACTATATCAGTTTAATGAATTGATTTTTAAACTTTTGCCTATCAAAACAGATACTTAGTCAATTTGTAATAATAAATAAAAAATTTATTAAAAGAAGAGAATTGTGATCAAAAACTGTCAACCAGTTTGACTGTAAGTTGGTTTAAAGTAAAAACTTTATGAATGCCAACAAAACTGTTTGAAATAAATTCTATGAAATTAATCAATCAAATGAAAGATTTAACTTCTTTTGTTAATATAAGCATACAAATTTTCACCAAAATTCAACAACAGTCTCAAAGAAGTTTGACTTGAATTAATTGTTGATATAGGTAATTAGCTTAACAATACATTTAAATTTATTTACATGAACAGTAATGAATGTTCAGTAAGTTCAACCTTTTAATTTCTTTAATATATAGTATATAATCTTTCTTACTTAATGTATAATTTTTAAGTTAACCAGTTGATGTATGATATTCCATCTCTAGGAAGCCCACATCGAGCATTTCTTTAACTCCCTTGCAAATTCTATGGAATAAGCACTGTTGTATTATGAGGAATCCAAAGGTGTTTGTCAACTCAAAAACGATTAACAGCTGAAGGAGATATAATGTTTTTATTTTTTGGTGATGGAGACATTTTTTTTTACCAAACTCTGCCTGTGGTCATGCTATTGTAATATAATATATGTAAAGATCTTTCATGAAGCCAGTAGTAAATGGGAACTTTAATGGCAACCAACAGATTTTCTGTCAAGATTACACATAGTTCGGAGGAAAGATGTCAGAAGCTTACTTGCAAGTGTAAGGTAGCAATATATTAGTCAGTGCAGCAGATGTGGATACAATCTTGGAATACCAGCTGCAGGTAGAGGAAGTCATAAAAGAGGTCAGAAAGGAATTCTACTGGTGCTAATAAGAATTCCAAATGGACGAAGAAGAACGCGTCTACCAACAGATGGGGTATGTCCACAGAACTGTCAGAAGACATAGAAAGCCATGACCAGAGGAGATAGAAAACCATTATAACCACTGTGTCCATAAAAAAAGCCACAGTAAACGAATCCTCAGATTGGGCCCTGCAGATTCCTACATTTTATTCCATCTTTACCAAATATCAATATCTTGTATAGACGCTACTTTTCTTTACCAAAGATTACACGGTTGGTTCAGCTGGCTTAGAGATTCATTGTTTTATGCACAGAATTCAGAATTCTTTAAGTGAATATGAAAAACCAATATACAGTATACAGACAACAATCAATCAATTCATGAAAGGCCTTATAAAAATAAACACACAGCTATTTTTTGTAAAAAAACAAATTATAAGATGCTCAGTCACATGATTAATAACTTTCCTTTCCTTTTGAAAAAAAGAAAAAGCTAAAATAAATAAAATTCTACACTGAAAATATTACATCCACTATCTTTTCATTACAGTTACATGAATATTTTATACAAATATTTGAAAAAAGTACTTTAAAATCATATAATATGAAAGACTAAGGAAAGACAAGTAAAAATTCATTGTTTTTGTTTGTTGAACTTCTCACAAGTCTACACAAGAGCTATCTGTGCTAGCCATCCCTAACTTTGAAGTGACAGACTAGAACGTATGCAACTAATCAACACCACCCACTGCTATGTCTTGGACTACTCTTGTCTGACTGAATAGTTAGATTTACTATTACTCTTATAAAGCACCAGCAGCCCAAAAGTTAGGAGCACAATCTTTCTTTTGGTGGTAATGGGACACAAACTACAAAACCTCATAGCCACAGTCTGGCATGCTAACAACTGGCCTGTCTTGGCCCATGAAAACTATTACAAGACAATATCATTCAAAAGTATAAACTGTATTATTAACACTGAAAATTTAGTTTGTAATAAACTCAAACAGTTTTGGAATTGGGTTAATTAGGTTTAAAAAGCAACAACTTACTAATAAGTAATGTTACACTGAAAAGGTTAATATTGAAATATTAGAGAATATATGTATATTCAGTTACAGAATATACTGCAACATTTTACATTTTGACAATATCAATTTGTAGATAATTTTGTTTCTTGTGCTATTTATACTAATATCACTGTCATAAGTGACAATAACTTTCATGAAATCAATGCCTTTTCTTACATACTAATTTACTACAGTTAACACAAGCAACTATTCACCAACAAAAACCTTCTCTGGTATAATCCAAACAGTAATTTGCTAATATCATTCATCTGTTAGACCATGCTAAAATTCATATTGGTTCCAGTTCTGGTCACTTACACCTTTTCCTATATACTGAAGTGGCTTGAAGGAGCATATTTTTCCTTTTTACTCTGTTTTGCTATGTCTAGCCAAGTACTGTAAAGAAAGATTGAAATCAGTAGATAGCCAAGTTGCTTAAAAGTTGGAAACTTTTTACTTACCATAATATATAATTAAAGTATAGGATAGCTTCTCAAAACATATGTATAAGATTATGCAATATGAAATTATTAAATATTAATTCAAAATTCTATGGAATTAAAGATCATCAGTAATTAATGAGAAAAGAAATGTAAAATAATGAGAGAGAAAGAAAGTACTATGCATGAATTAACCATGCAATTATGAAAAAAAATCCCTGGGAATATTCAAAAGTTGCCTTTTAGATTTGAATAAACATAACAAAAAACATGATAAAAATAAAGTAACAACCAAAAATAGACCATGCAATAAAACCAAACTGTAACAACATTACATTTCAATAATTTTAAATTTATGAAAAATAAGCTAGCAATCAAACATAAAATGTTTTAAATAAATTTATTCATAGTAATTTTTTACTGTTTTGTTGCAGCTATTATGTTTATTGAGTTATAATGTGATACTCATTGATCCCTTGAATTAAAGCAGAGAGTAAAGTGAGACTTGTAATCCAATGGCAATAAGTTGGCCATAACAAATAAAATATAAATAAAACTAAAAAATATGCTAGCACTTTTAAGTCTTATTGTGCAGGGCACCATCTATTACAGCATAACAAGGAACAATGTTATTTTTAGAATCAAATTTTAATGAAAACAGCTGTGAAATGCATCAGTGAGGATGAGCCATTTAAATATTCATTTTTATATTATATATATGTATATATTTACTCATTAGACCCACATTCATAAATAATGAACACAATATATAAAAGTCCACACATACCCACAACTGTATTTATGTTTTGACTCCTTGTTGCTAATTAAAAAATCATACATATATGAGTTCCCTAAGAATTGGCAAGTTTGAGAAACATACCAAACTTAGAGCAAACATGAATTCCTTCATCAACTGGTTGTAGCTTGTAGTTGTTTGTTTCTGTTATTTTTCAAATCTTTGTAGCTGTTTTTCAATAACATATGGAACTATTAAAGATACATGGAGAGAGAATACTGAATTTAAGTCAGAGTCAAATGTCTTGGGAAGAGAAGTGACTGTTTAGAGGGGTACGAGTCCAAATGATTTAAGTTTTGATCTGATACTGCCCATAAAGAGGTTAAATAAAATTGATCAACAATGTTTAGCTAAACTTTTAGAAAAGTTTCAGGTGATTTCTAGTGGTACACCAAAAAATATGTCTGATATTTTGATAAATTTTGATCAAGTTAGTTCTCATCCATATGGTATTTCCCTTTAAAAAAAAAGAGAGGGGGGGCAAACCATGCAACAGGATAGTTTCAGTGAGCCTAATTACAGCTGCATCATTTGTTGTAGGAAAGTGGAAAAAATTTTCATGTTGATTACTATGAGGTAAGTGCCAAAACAAAACAATATATCAAACATCCACCACCAAGGGTGGACGATATCTATAGTGGTGTGAGAACGGCATTCCCTTACTTTTTTTGTGGCCCGGAATGCTGTTTCCTCACTATTTCAAACGAATCCGACCTTACAAATCTCAAACTTTGTGAAGTTTCACTCATCTCTAGAAGGAAGAATCATTAACCCTTTCATCCAGGTTGTAGGCAAGTTATCAAAGTATAATGAATGAAAATGTTCTGTTAGTACTGATCACAAATGTATGGTCAGAGCTTATATTTCTCACCTTTTCACACTTATTTTCTGTAGATATTATATTGTTAACAAATGACTTAGAAACTCGACAAAACAAAATGAATAGAAATGTCGGGACTTTTGAGTACGAACCACGAAATTCCAAAGTAAATCTCCTGGGAATTTCTACTTCCAATCTTTTCACACCTATTTCCTATGTTTATTTTACTGTTAGCAACTGAATTAGAAACCTTTCAAAAACAAAGCAATGAATCGTCACTTCAGGCATTAAACTTTTCACGGCTTCGAAAACAGGGTTGGGTAGAGTTTATCGGCTTGTTTGTAGTACAGTAAGTGCAACAAGCATTGTCTAAAGTACTATATAAAAGTGAGAGAAAATATTTACAATATGGCTGTACACATAGTCTGATCCAATCCAAGAAGCTTGTTAGGTATTTGAATGTTAGTTACCTCCAGAGGTGGTCAGGATTTAGCAGTATAGGTGTAAAAATGTATAAGAGCTTATGGAAATCCTGTTTCCTCTTTAACCATACTTACAGAGAAACCAATACATGGTTAGTTTCCAGTAATGTAAATACGGCCTGTTTTGGTTTAGCTAATATTTCTAGCTCAGCCTTCTTGTTAAGCACTTTAGAAGTCCTACAGAAAAGGGATATTACTATAGTTTATGCAGACAAGTTAATTCATCACAGCATAAGGTTTTGAGAAGCAATGAAGGAACATAAGGGTAAAAAGGCCTTAGAAGCAGAGAATGTGATTAAAGAAATTAAGTTTCATTAATAAAACTGACAGAGAACAATAAGATTGTTTCAATCAATCATGGTGAGTTTTTAACCAGTATCATAAACAATATGAAACGACAATTATTCACACCAACTTCTTCACATGAACCAACTAGGTCACAGCCAGGCACTTATAATTCCATTCCAAACATAATTTCTGAGTTCCATACCTTAGAAATCAATGAGTTTCCAGCATAAATAAATCCAGGCTTTGAAGAAAGGGAAATAGAGTCCCTTTGTAAAAGTTTCAGTTTGCCATTTTCAAAAACAACCAGAGCATTTAGAGACTTTATAGACAACTGTGGGCACCACATTCCATCAGCTTTGTATCCTTTAATCAGGTGTTCAAAAGTCATCCCATGCAGTTATTCCGAATGTGAACGAGGCTTTAAAAGCATGAACCTTATCACCTTATCACTAGGCTGTGAATCAACCATATGATAAATATCACGTTCATTAGCTTCATGGCCCTCTGATTCAAAACTGGAAACCAGATGACTATGGATACAAATAGCTTAGGTGTCATCATTCGGCAACTGATACATGAACAAGAGTAGCCAAGTCCAAGGAACTCACTAAAGACCAAATTTGGAAGTTCTGTTAATATGTTATCCAGGAATTCAAAAGTTCAAGGTGTGAGAAAATTAAATTGATCCAAGTGATCAGTGTTACCTCAAATTCTAAGAACTTTTTTTTTATATGTGCTAATTTAAGGGTGACAATAAGAAGTAATATTAACCTGCAGGAGGGTCTTTTGAATGAATAGTTATTGAACTATTTCATAGAACAAATCTGTAGAAATAAGTCTAATGCCATGTATATACTTTTTGTGATGGTATGGTCCCTAAAATCAAAGAAGAGTGGTCAGTTCTGAACCCATATTTCTGTTGAATTTGAAAAGTATGTCTGTTGTAATGTAATGATGATAATTAATACAACTTTTTTTTCATAGCTTCTTCTACTGGAGCAGGTTTTTAAAATGTATACCATTTTAGATATTTGTACAATTTAGCATTATTCATTAGGTTGTTTTTTATTTTGTAAATATTTTTATAAAAACAAATCTTTGTGTTTGGGGATGAACACTAGTTTGCCAGTTGTGCTATGATCAGTAATGTGTCTGTCTTCTAAGTTTGAAGTTATAAATGTGCCTTTTGTGGTATCAGTTAACTATCTGTCACTATCCAGTTTTGTTCTCCACTGTGAATTTATCATGTGTTTATAACAGCTAGAACATGACATCAGAGAATTAAAATATTTAAACGAAAAGAAGAATGTTTATCATTTTCTTAATTGTGACAGGCAATAAGGTTACTTTCCTTAAAATAAATTAACCACCTTGAAAGTAAGGAAAATACTTGATACTATAAATATGTTCATGTACATCTTTCTTTGAGCTACAACAATAGGAGCAAGGATTTATTAGAAAATGTATAAGAGACACTGATACAAGTTGTAAGACATTAGAATATTAAAGTAGAATTTATGTGGAAGTCTGGAGGATACTTTTCAGAGGAATTCAAGACAACTGTGCCACAGGAATTGCCAAACATAAAATAAATGAATAGAATGAAAAAGCATTGTAGCTTAATGTAGCAGACTTCTGTATTAACCAAATTTTAATTGAACATCTGTAATAACTTCAATGTTAATTGAAAATGGATAGGTAAAAACAATTGAACAGTGTGAAAAAAAGATTACTTAAAATCCAAAAGTTAAAATTTCAAAGCACTAAATAAAACAAAAACACCAACACAATATCATGGAAAAAAAACTGTTAATGATTACAGCAAATGCATGTGGACAGCAAGGGTAATCTATGAAAAATATCTTGACAGAAAATTCCAATTGAAACTTTCTATCTGGCATACAGTAAAATATTTTCTTTGTGGTGTATAAAGTATTTTCGTGTAAAATATGGTAGTGTTTCTACAATGTGTTTTTCTCCAGACCCCCCAAAAAAACGACAGATCTCTGTCATTTGGTATGCAACCTGATAGAGTAGTATTGTTTCTAGAATGTTTTTCTTTCCATATCTAGAATATTACAGAAACATGCAACTTAATAGTGTCTTACCTGGGTTTACCAAATGATTGATGGATGAAAGGAGGTAGAGGCACTTCTGGAACAGATGACTGATGGACAAACTCTGAACTGTGAAGCTCTCTAATGTAGTCTTCTAAGTTATCATTAATAAACTTTATCCCACCTGTGAAGGCAAAATCCTAATAAAAACATGTCTTTTTGTGTTGCTTTTAAACTAAGAAAGAAATTATACTACAAACATAAAGATATAAAGCAACTACAATGTAACTTTAAATACAAAAAACTGTTAACCTTAAAAGCAGCTTATCAAAGTGACAGTGAAAAGAATAATTAAAATTAACACCAACTTTTATTCTGAATTACAAAGTTTCATATTCAAATTTTCATTTGTGAAATTACTGCCAAATTTTATTCACTGCTCTGTACTAAACAAAAGTTATATTAATATCCTTTAAATGTTACTTTAAACTTAATTATTTCATATAGTACAATAAAGTTGCCTTCTAAACATGATGTTTGCTTCATCAATTTTAGATGAGAAAAAATGCGTATATTTAAAAGATGATCTCTCTCTTTTTACCCACTTTTATGAGTACTTAGCAATGGGAAAAAGATATTAAAAGTACTAGTATAGAATTTTCTTTTGCTTCTACCATCATCCTTACCCGTAAAAAGCTAGAAATTTGAAATTCACTACACATATTCTAGCATTATTAGAACACTTTAAAATATTTTAACTAAAGAGTGTAGTGTTTTTTAATATTAGGTTAGATGGGTTTTTTTTTGGAACCAATTCTGTTTAAAATTTTTAAATATTGTACTTACAAAGGTTTAAAAATTTATGTTTAACAAAAGCTTTACCAACCAGGGTCAACTGGTCCAAGTTTAGTAGCTACACTGAATAAAACATCCGCTGTCCAGAAGCATGGTATTCTGGGATAAGCACGACCAGCATCAGCAGGAAGGTGAAAACCTAATTTGTGCAGTAACTGAACAAACAAGTCACAGTGAAGTACTAATTCTTGGGCTTCATTGTAGGGCACGATCAAGATGCTCTGTTTCAACACTACAGTCACATATAAGAAGTCATTCAAAACAATTCACTGGGAACAAAATCAAAAACCATACACTGAATACTAAAATTCAAATGGTAACTACAATTTCACATTATTTAGATAATACTATATTGTGACATAATATTTATTTCCACTGTTGGAACCACAAAATACTGAGCACTGAGTAATTTTCAATTTGGTTACTCTTCAATGATGTATTTTATCTATGGTACTAGAACATTATACCAGTGCTGACAAAAATACATTTCTCCCAAAATATGCAACTCTGGTGTATTGACATATTTCTTCAAACATTAATTTTTAAGCACTAAGGAAAAATTCTCTCCTTATGATTAACTAATACTTCCACACAGTTTTAATATTTGCATTTTGGGTAAGTTAACAAAAAATAACATAGGCAATATGGTATCATACAAACAAAACTGTATGTAACAAGTTAGCTAACAACCTTACATGACTGCAAATATTTAAAAACATGTCACTAGAACAACAGTATATTATTCAAAAATCCCATTATAAGTGGAGCTGAAGTTCTTTGTGTTTTTTTTCTGACTACTTTTCTTGCAGTGAATGACATTTCCTAGTGTATGACTCAGTAAGGATTACAGTCACTATAACAACCATGGCAGAAGCAACCAAAAACTTTCAGCTTTCAATTGAGAAATCTAATTAGTATTCTAGTGATAAGAAAACAATGTTTGACCATCAGACTTAATTTCAATATTTTACTGTAGAACTGAAATGTCCACATTTATTAACCGACAAGTGATTTGCATTTACTTTGAAATGGTTGATAGTTGAATATAGGTTATGCTTTGTTATCTGTTCTTTTAGCTGGATGTTTTTGTTAATGTAAAAATACATTATCATTAATTTTATTATGTCTGGGAATGTTTTGAACATCAAACTATTTTAATATGTAAAATGATACTGTAAATGCATTTTTTCAAAGTTTGATGTACTTGTGTAGAAGTTGCAACTGATTAAAATGACAAGTAAATAGTATTTCTAATGATTAAGAATGTAAACACGACAGTAGCAAAAATTAGAAAAAACTATCTAATACTTGTAAATCAGAGCAATGAAAGGGTAACAATTATAATAGAAAACTGTATTACATCTTCACTTTTATATATATATATATATATATGTAAACTATCTGTGCCAGAGTATTTTAGTGCCCAATCTGCCATGAAAAAATAAGGTGCCTATTTAATTCAAGTTATGTGGTTAGTATACAGATGATGCACACAGAAGGTATTACACTAGAATGCTATTAATAAAACTTACAAGCATTAGATAAGGTATGAAGTTATGACTATAAAATATTATGATTACTAAAACATTGTCCATTGCTACAAAGAAAAAAAGGCAATGCAGAAAATAAAAAAACTTACACATTGAGTAAAGTGGAACAGGATATTCAATATCGTGCAAGTTGTTTCTCCACAAAGCTATAGGAAGTTACAAAACACAGGAGTTTTTTATACATATACCATATACACTTTTAGTATTGAAATACATAACCAGCTGAGTTCTTAGTATGTATGTTTTACTTATTAGATGTCAAAAATACCAGAGTAGAATTGCCCTCAAAAATTCCAGTCATGTGTGCTTATAGCATATTTCAACTGCTCTTTGCCATACAATGATACTCACCTGGAAAAACTGTACAAGATGAAACAAACTAAGCTTCTCGTACCTAGCATGTGCTTTCGGTGGATCTTACTTGGCATTAGCCATGCACTAACATTTACCCAAAGAGAAAAATATGCTAGAAGGAAAAACTTAAGCTAAGCCTAAATTAAACCTCTTGTAACCAGCTGTGTTCTTAGTGGGTTTACTTAGTATTAACCATTACAATGTTGTCAAGCTAAAGAGAAAATTCCTCAGAATCAAAAAGATCATGTTAGATATAAGTTAAACCTCATATAACCAACTGTATTCTTAATAGACCTTATTTGCTCTTTGCCATAGAGTATTGCTTATTCAAGTAGCTAGAAAACTTTAGTTGGAAACAAATATCAAAATAATGTTCTTCTAAACAGCTGTGTTCTTAGCAAATGTTTCTTATTTAAGATCAAGCTAAGTTCAACTTAAGTTTTTAAAAATAATTGTGTTGTTAGTGCATTTCACGTGGTAGGTATTGGTCATACAAAATTGAAAAGATCAAGCTAAATTCAACTTGAAAATAATTGTTTTATTAGTGGATTATACTTGGCACTGGCCATACAAAACTACATGTCTAAGGTGAAATTTCAATTGAAAGAAGATTAAATTAAGTCTAGTTTAAGCATGTTGTAACCATCTGTATTCTTAATTTATTTTACTTGATTTACGCCATACATATGACTACTCCAAGAAGAAAACTCAATGAAGAAAAGACATCAAGCAAAACTCAAATTAAGATTCTTTAAATCAGCTGCATGTGGTTTAGGTTTATATTACTACTTACCATCACTCATCAACGAGAACACCTTAGCAGGAAAAAGATCAAGCTTCATCTACAATAACACTATCAAAAACAGTAAATTCTTAGTGGACTAACCTGAAATACTACACATCGAAGGAGAAACTCAAATGGGAAAAAAAAATGAAGTCGAGTCCAAACTGAATCTTTTAAATTAGTTGTGTTAAATATAAAACTAAATCTAATCAAAGTTATGTCCTTAGTGAATCTTACTACTAGTCACTAGATAACTTTATTCTTGATAATGTGGAATTTCTGGTAGAGAAAAGAATAATCTTTATTGACATGCTCATCACTAAGTTAGTTGGACTGGTGAGAGCTGATACTACTCCAAATTCCAGTTTTCACCAGGTCATAATATTAGATTGAATGCCAATATGAGTAAATTAATCTTTTTTATTTTCAGAACACAACAAAATAATTGGGTGTTTTAGCCAAATGTTTGCTGGATGGCTTCAAAACACTATTTTTTTCTTTGAAAGAATTATCAGTAAATGTGTCAATTTAAGTATTAGTGTAAATAGTCCCCATCAAAACTACTGACTAACTAGCTACGTAGTTGACTTTGCTTCACAGTTTACAAAAACAATATAAAAAGAAATAAGCTCCAAAAGAAGAGGCCAGGTACAGAAATATTTAAACAAAGCTCAAATTAAGTCTTTCCAAATTTCTGTGTCCTTAGCAGAATTTACTTTCCTTATGACATTGAAATATCTGTATATTATCTGTGGTATGCTTGTTGGTTGGCATGTATATGTATCACCAGCATCTGCAAATCTCTCATTTTCTTCTTAAAGGACAGGGAACCATTTTCATTATTAAACTAGCACAAATGGGACAGAAACTACAGAGGTACAAGTACCTATGGTCTACAGGGACATGGCCTTGATTTCTACAGGTGATATTTATATGCTATCTAGATATTAACAAGATACAATATATGTAACAGTAAACTGTTTTCATTATTAAACAGATACAAAACTTACCAGACACTGTGCAGGGGCATGGTCTTAATTTCTACAGGTTGTTATTCCATATATAATTTTACTCATCCAAAAGTTAATCCAAAAAGAAAAAGTTTAAACTGATACTTTCAAGACCAATGAGATGCATTAATTTCTCATATTTATTGGAAACTCATGTAGCTGGTCTTATATTAACAACATTTTTTGCTTGTGAATCAGGCACACCTGACACTCCAAGATGGGTTCAAAAGTAAATAGGATTTGTTTTCTTAAAATATATATGAAAATAATAAAGGGGAAAACATTTTATAATTTTTTTCAGAAACATGTAAATAGTATATTTATTAAAAAGTTACTGTCTATAATGTTAATGTCTACAATGTTAAAATTAAATAAATGAATAAACAAATTAATCTGTAAACTTTCAGTTTTAAAATAAAAAATATTTTGTAATGACTAACCTTAGAAACATACAAAGATTTTAATGCTTACTTTGAAATGTTATGCTTTTAGACTTTACATTATATTTTTAAATTACGAGAGGAAATAAAAATTGATTTTTGAAATTGTAATAGATAAATATTGAATGCCTCAATAAGAAATTTCTATACAGTTATCTATTATTTGAGAAATGAAGATGTTCAGGGCTCACCTAACTTAACGTAACATGAATCTAGTAGAAGGTTCTGCAACCACAGAATGTGTTGATTCAACCCTGCTTGACAGAGATTGGCTACATGTTGTTTAATTTCATCTGTATTAGAACCATCATCCACGTTGGATATTTCTTTCACCAAAATGTCAATACTGTTTGAATAGTTATCATGCTGATCTCCATACTGAAACACACAAGCAAAAGTACCTTACATACACATCCTACCACATTGTGACACTCACATAAGGTATAGTATGTCATAAGTCAGACCTTTAATTATTGCCAGAAAGTGAATGTTCACATCAATAACTTCCATAATCGTTTCAAAGTAAAAATATAAATGAACATATATTAACCTTTATAGCATACATCATTCAGACGAAAGCTATTGCAAATGTCAAAAGTAAATATTTTACTAAATTAATAATGGAATAATGTTAAAAAGTTAATAAAATTATATTAATGAAAATATTACAAAATCAGAAAATTCATTCATTTGCAATAAAAATGTAAATGAATAAAAAACATTTTTTAAGATTTTTACATAAAAACTAGTAAACTTTATAAACTGTAGAGCAATAAAATAGCAAGTTTCAGGATGTGAATACAACCTTTTTAACCTTGAAGTTCATCAAATGTTTTTAATATATATGTTTGTGTTAGTGCACCTTATCTATAAATGTGTATTTATTATTTCTAATTTTAGTAGTATGGAAGTCTGTTAATACTGACAATATATAACAGTTTACACTCCACACAAAACAAGTTAATGTTTATCAAGTTTAAATGGAATATAATGGTTGAAAATAAAAATACACACTCACAAAAAAAGTAAAAAAAATCTATATATCATTTGTTAATTAGCCTAAAATAGTTTACAATAATCATCTTCACACTCAAACAAAAAGTTACAAATACAGATTAAAGTTTCTAACCATAAGATAATAATACAACACAAAAATACAAATATCTACCTCATTTATGTGGTAGAAAATAATAATTCTTGGTCATAACCTTTACAATAAAACACATTGTTAATCCTGTATGTGATCTGTTGTCATATGGTTATACTCATCGCAAAACACTTATATAATTTTTTTAACCGTCGGAATCGTGTCACTTAAACACATTTATCAAGAAAACGATAAAAATTCACACCCCTCCACACTCAGATATAAAACTACAATTGTTTAGTATGTTCACTAAAAAAGAAATACTTCATAGTAATAATGTTCATTAAAAAAAACAAAATATAAAAACTACCATGTTCATTCCAAACCAACAATATTCCCATCTTACAGACAAGACTACAATTTTTTTCCATGTCTAATAAACAGATAGCAGTTTACAGTAACAAAACATATAAAAAAACCAAAATATAGAAATTACAGTCCATAAAAAAACATTTCAAACCAACAATATTCACATTTACAGACAAGATTACAACTCTTTACCATGTTCAATAAATAGAACAGAGTGGTTCAAATTCACAATATCTACAATTTTGCACAAAACTACAACAAATGTATATTTTCGTGAACAGAGAATAACAAATTACAATAAAAATATACAATCAATTACTAAGATAAAGATTTACCATGTCTAATAAACAAAATATAACATTCAGCCCTGACTAATGTCTATTAGTTGTAAACAAAAATATTTTGTTCCAATTCTTTGGAAAACTAAACATTTTTGCTTCTACAGTAACTCAAATAGAAAACATTCACATTAACTAAAATACAAAACGTTTGATCTAGTAGGTAGCTGTACCTCTTAACTAACACTGACATAACTTCTTTCAATGTAGAACATATAAACAAGAACCTACCTTTTTTTCTTTTTCTTTCAGGACATCATATATATTATGGCTCACAATCCCTTTGCAGTACAACTGCCATAAAATCTTTGAAAGAAAAACAGTATGTTTTTGTATTTTGTACAGGTATGTCTGGGTTCTCTGTCGAATCAGTTTACATCAAAATTTTCCCTTCATAAAATACTATTAACATAATACATTACACTTTTTGATAGCTTTTAATACAATGTAATGGCCATTAGAGAATCAAATGAATTGAGATTTACCTTATTAATATATTTTTCTAGTCAACATACATTGATTACTATTACGTTTTTAAATAATAAAAAAATGCCAATATATTGCTATGGGTTTTACAAGTAGTTAATATGGGGGATACAGAAATGGTATTTCTATCTCATAACAAACGAATCTAAGAGGACAGAAGTTTAGTTAACAGTACTATCAAAACTAGAATTTTACTATCATAATGCAGTCACCTATTTATTGAATGCCAGCATTGTCTCTGAGAAATAAATATTTGCTAGAAATCAAACTTCTCATTCAACCATATTTTATCTAAGCACAAAATCTCAAGTCTTAGTTTCCTTATTAAAAAACAGTAATAGTAGTTTTATTCTACACCAGTATAGAAAGTAGAGAAACTACAGGCCTTTTTATCATATCATAAATTATAGTTTTCACATAATAAACATTTCTATTGACAAATAATTTCAAAATTCACATTTGATTATTGATTACACTTAAACTTTATGGTGGTTCATGATAACACATGAAGCCAGTTGCCTTAGATTTACCACTGTGACAATATTCCTTATGTGGTTACTTAAGCCAAGTTTGATTGTCTTAATTACACAATGACAGTTGTAAAAGCTCTCCATGTGCCCCAGGCAATAGTACACTACATAATAAAAAATTATCTCCATCAGAAAAGTGACACAAGTCACATGTACACAAGTTCCTTCCACAACACAGTTTTTCAACTGATGCACCTCTAGCAGCAGGAGAAAGAAATGGGTATTCATACTATTTCACACAAAGACAAACTGGTCAAGTGCAATAAGACACAGTGCAATAAGATTGTTGAAACAGATGCTGCAAAACTATCACCCATATAAACTAGATGGAGTATGAAAAGCCTGCATGGATAGAGCCTTTTGTAATGGAAATTATACTGCAGGCCTATTGTCAACATTCACTTTCATCATACAAAGCATGACTAGATGTGGCAACATCGATTATATTTTAATATAGTACACTTAACCCTCTGTACATATTTTGTACAGCTTAGTTACAGATGAAGAACACCGTTTATGGAATCTTGAATTTAACTTGGTTGGAAGGATAATAAAAAATATTTGAGAAAAAGAAATATGCTTTAAGTGATAGTTATTTTTCTTTTTTTTTTTAAATATCAACACTTAAGTTTCCAATGCAAACTCTGCTCACCTGTTCTCTGCTGCAAGGTATATCCCTTTCAGTACAGTGTTCTACAATGCTTCCTACTGGGTCTGGGTCTTGTTCAAACTGCAAGTACCACCAGTAAAGAGCATCATCATTGCTGCTCTTGCTACAGTCAGAGGAGACACTGCTACCATCACTTTCCTCATCACTACTTTTAAAAGAAAAACTCCTCAGTGATCATGTGGTAAATATAACATACAAGTAAAGATAAATAAGCATGTTAATGTGGTTTCAAAACTGAAACTTTACATTAAGAAGACAGGAAAACACAGAATTTAACCAGAATTAAGCAAACAGAATACAGAAATATTACAACTGTCTTTTTCTTTAATTCATTTCAATTCTTCAATATGTATTCTGTTTCATCATTCTAATAACAGAAATGACATGCTGAAAAATGGTGATTAAAAAAAAATTTTAAATGATCCTTTGTCAAGTGGGACTACACGCCATTATTAACATTTAATTCAAGAGTAATAAATTATTCCATAAAAAGATAACAGAACACATACAGTAAAACCACCTGGCAACATTTACTTCATGTTTGAATGTTTATATTCAAATGATTTATCATTAAAAATGGTATTATTTACCAGTCATAATAAATATGTTTACACCAAAGGAACTAAGGCAAACTTACAATATTTTTACTAATAAAGATATATGATAAATATTTGAATAAAAAAGGATATCAACTGAAAGTGACTAACATATTTATCAAATCTGTGACTGAAAAGTTTGAAATTTAATTTACATAAATAGTAATATTACTAATTATGTCCCTACCTAACAAGTAGAAGAGACCTTTAATTTTAACATTACTTATGTGTATTTAATACAAGAGATCTTAATCACTGAGTTTTTATACACAACATATACTTTTATGTAACTATTTGCACAGTACAATATTGTACACGTTTTGTTTATTACTAGCAGCTCTGATGTTATATTAATTATAATTATTAATTTCTAAAGAAATAAAACATCAAAACTGCTGCAGCAAAAGATTTTCATTAAGATGAAACACCAATATCTTAAATACAGTAGAGTGCTATTTAATTTTATAATTCTTATTTTCTTTTCCTTTTAGCTTATCTAATTATAATATTTTTCTTATTCATTCAAGCTGCATTTGTTTTAAAAATATTGTCCCTTTGAATTTTCTTACATTATTATTTTACTTTTTGTTGTTGTTCAACTATCAATCCATTTTACATGAATGTTCTAGTTCATTATAAATAAACATACTTTAAACTTCATTAGACAATTACCTTTGTTCTCTCTCTCCCAAATTATGATGAAAAAAATAACGTAAACATATTTGTGGCTTGCGCTGAGCAGTTCGAACAAACTTGTTCATTACATAACCAATGACATCACTCTGGTACTAGAAGCAGATAAAAATTGTTCTGTTAAAGTAATGTACAAAACAAAAGATATTATATCATTTTCTCTTAGATGCAATGGAATTACTAATAAATTTTCTTGTTGGAAATCCATATTGGGACAACTGTGATTGAAGTATTTAAAATCATTAAGTGCTCATTTAATAACAAAGAATATTGAGATTCTTTACATAATATTTTCAGGTAGATCTTCTAGTATATTTTAAGATATACATTAATCTTTACAAATTTTAGTTAAGTATTTAAAAATTGTCTAGATTATCCAACAGATACTAGTGCAATTATCTATTACATGTCAAAATATATATATTATAATGAAATAATTTTAAACCCCAAATTAAAAACTAATCATTCACTTACAATTGGGTCCACATACTTCATTACATAAAGTAATTTTATGTTTTTGTTTATTACAGCACTCTGTGTGAAAAACAACAACAATAACATACAAACTGAGTAAAACCATTCATTTTCTATGTATAGTACACAAGCAGTATTTAATAGGATTAACTGTAGTATTGATGGCATCTTTGTTTGTGTACCTAACATGTTATTAGGGATCTTGTAACCACCAAAACCAGCACCCACAAATAATTTTGTGTATAAGAATGTTAGAAAAATTTGTTTAGAGCCTCCTGAGTAGTCCATAAGGTCCTCATTAGTAATCTAGTGTTAAATGAAGGAATTAATTCATAAGTGTCACAAAAATGACTATTAAATACTACTTTTAAATTACTAGACAAACATGATTTATTTCATCAATACCTTTAGAATTTAAAACTATATTCAATAGAGTGCTTTCTGTAAAAAAAAAGATGTTTTTTAAACTATAAAAGTATACGTAATCATTACTTGAATAATATTTTTCACATTTCCTATAACATTAAGATTACAATTTAAAATTGACTATTCTCTTAACACTGTTTCTATTTAAACAAACTCTGTAATGGTGCCATTCCAATTAAAGTGACAAAGGGTTTTAAACGAAACACATATTTTCTTACCTCACAAATATCCCACTCCTCTTCTATTATTTGTGAAAAGGACTTGAGGATCACAGGATTGAAAAGTGATTCGGGTGATTTCAAGTCTCCAGCAACATGATGCATCATTGTAAGGACACAGTCATTGACATAATTACTAAAATAAAAATATATTAATATTCAAATAATTTGGTATTATGTAAAAACATCTGCAAAAATTACTTTGAACATCTTGAGAATGATATTAAAAACAAGAGGGAATCCTCAATAGCCGTGACACTTGACATTCTTTTAAGCAGGATTAGAGTATATTAATCTACAAAACCATTTTTTCCTTTTTATTAGCTAGATTTTTGTGCAACAGCAATACAAAGCATGGAGCATTTGTATACCCAATTCGATTTCATTGCTCATCAGGATCTCTATCAGCCTACCCTCAAGTTGAAATTCTTTCAGGTAGAATTAGAGTAAATTAATATATATTAAAGTAAAGCACAGAAAAGAATCATTTCTGTGTTCACTGTTCTTTTTCATAATTCATTTGTTTGCAAAAACTTAAACAATTAATATTTCATGTTTTAATATTCAAAAACTCGTAGTTAAAATCATGAATAAGTATCATTGTGTATCCAGTCTCTCACAGAAAAGTGGCTGGGATTTGTCCTGACTCAACTGCACAATTGGAATACCTGATATTGTTTATAATATTAAACATATTTTTTATTGAATATGTTACCAGATTTTGACTTAACTGTTTCACATAAATTTCCATCCAAGAAAAATTCTATAATACAATCTATCATAAGAAACATACATTTTTAAACATAAAAACTTAGTGAAGTTATACTTTCGTGTGTAAGTGTAAGTGTAATGGCAGTTTATCCTCATGTAAACAAAGCAACAATTAATATAAAAACATATGTCTGTAGGAGACTTGGGCTATTTACTCTTATCCCATCTCACTTGGTCATATTGGCTATAATAGTAGTTATAAAAAGGATTAAAGCGGAGTTTATTTAACAAAATGTTCTTTAGTGAGATTCACATATCATTATATTATATCATTTACTATAATTTTAACACTCATATGTGGTTCTTTAACAGTCACCCACTATAAGTTTTTAAAACTGTATGCTACACATGTATCTTTTAAGAAAACTTCAATACAAGTCAATGAACTTATAGCTACTCTTTGTCTTATATCGTTTACAGGTTAAATGGCTCTCTTTTAAGATAAAACAAATTTTCTTTGGAAAGTTTTTTAGTCTGATATATAATCTTGGGAATTAATAAAACATTGAATCAACTGTAATTAAGTAAAATGTTATATTTTTTACTGAGGTTTTAAATACTATTAAGCTCACACTCACTAAGGTAAGTGGCAAAATTAAGATTTTAGAAGTAAAATTAAATTTAAAAAAGATACTTACCTCTACTATAACAATAAACTACCATTCTTGGTTCTGCCAAGTAAAATACTACCAAAACTCTCCATATAAATACTGCATTCTACACCCTAGGTAAACTACTGCTTCCTAATGACATATTCATAGACCAATAATCTCTTTTTTACATATTACAACTTCTACTTTACTTATAGTGTACAACATCATATATAGGCACAGTTTTCTTTCAATATAGGGAGAAGGGTGGGATAAGTTAACCACTTCACTAAAGTAGTAGTATTTGCTCCACATGGTGGAATAATCTATATTAATCAAACACTAACCATCAAACAGAGAAAACTCAACAAAACCTGTAAACTGAGAAACAGTAATATTATAATCCTCACTTGCAGAAGATGAACGTGCAACATTTTCATTAAAATATCAAATTGAAATTCCAAATTCACAGCTGAACAAAGTATGGAAAAACAATGAACAATGTAGGACAAAAAAGTACTCGTGAAAAGCTGACACATCTCATAACCACAATGAAGGCAAAAAAAAAAGAGATACTGCCAAACATCCATAACCAATATAAAAAATGTTCCTGTGTACAGTCTTGTACTTTCCTCAGTAAAAGATAGTATTATAAGATGGAAGATTACTGCCCCATGAGTCTGTCAATACAGACAGTAATTATGTGAAAACAGTTATATAGCCAGTTATATATATAGTGAGATGGGTAGAGTCAAAATTTGATCTATTTCTTGGCATGAATCAAGAGTAGTAACCCAAAGTTGTTGTAAAGGTATAGCATTGTATTTGAAAGTTTGGTTCATTTTGAACATGTTCTACATAACGATATCTAGATACAGTTTAACCCACATGTTTGAATAACTTTAATAAAAAATAAATTATACTTTCCTTTTCTGCAACTAAGTTTGTATTCCATACATTATAAACTAAAAAAGTGAAACATATTAAAGAGTCATTTAATACTCTTGGTTGCTTACCTATTAGTTCTGAAATCTTCTAAAACTTTTCCATATCTCTCCATTACTTTACCAGTAGTAAATCTGAAAAATTACAGTTTATCAGTTTATTTCATCCAAAAAAAAACCTACTAAAAAAAGCATTTGCAATCATTATATTATATTAAATCAGTAACAAGTTGTGTATATGAAATATAAATTCCAAAGAATTTGTCTTTGTTATATTAAACAAGTAACATGCTAAATGAATCATTTTAAACTATATTAGTTCTCTTAACTGAAACCATCAGCATACTAATAAACGTTTATCATTATGCATATTTTATCATATATTTCTTTCAAACCGCAATAGCCATTTTATGCAAATCCCATGCAACCAATGAGTCACAGGTTTCCAATAAGAAGCATATAATAGTTCTACAATTACTTTGTTTTGAAAGTGACTGCTGACAAGACAAGGTTTTAATGCTCAAAATTAGAACTCATCAAGCCTGTTTCAAGAAACAAACAACACTAAAAGGAAAATATTCAATTACAATAAACCAACAGAGGCAAAAAAAAAACTAAAAACAATGCAAAAATGGTTTCTGATGGACTATAACATTTAAATGTGGTAATTTACAACTTGTAATACTTAATTTTTCATTGTACACGTACAATGAGAGATTAAGTATTACAAACTGTATATTTGTTGAAGTCTACAGATGAACCACACCAAAAAACAAGAGCTGTAAAATAAAAATCAAGATGACTAATGTGATTAATAACATTTATTTAGACAAAACACTTCAGACTGTATTTAATTCATATTAAGCATGTTCAACAGAATAGAGATGAATAAAAGATAAGGATACACGTATTTGTACACAAAGATTTTGTACTAAGAATTTGTCAAAAATAAAAGTTAATTTTTCCTCAACCGTTATTGAACTGATCAAAAATGCTCATATGCAAATTTTTTCCTCAAGTAAAACTAAGATTTAGTTTCAAGCCTTCTTTTCATTTTGTTCTTAAACAGCTCAATTCATCACACTACAACCTTCATCATTTGCATTAGGCACAAAAGCACATTGATAACTGTGCATTAGTCATGAATCATTTAACAATGTTTGACTGTGTCAAACAATCTTTTGATGAAATTGATGAATATGCCATATATACTTATCCGGTACTTCATCATGACTCAGACAAACAATACAATTATCAAACTCCCAATCAATACAGCTACCACTTAAACAGATTTTTAAGATGGTGTTACATATTGTTACACCAATAGTAGGAATGGTGTAGGGGATCATGAGCTGAAGTTATGAACACAAAATAAATGGAGTTTTGTGATATCTACAGAATACTTGGTGTCAGCCTCTTGATTATGGAAGTTAGGTTAGTTGCATGATGTAGATTAATAGCTACAAGTATGTGGCTACCCTTAGTTCCTGAGCTACCTACTAGAATGAGCAGTAGTAGTATTTCTGTGGAGTAGACTGTCTGAAAAACATTAGATTTAATACTAAAAAAACACTGACAGTTGGTGCAAATGTTAAAGACTGATATACTATGAGACTGAAAGGATTTTGGAATCCAGAAGGAGCTTCATGATAAACCTTGGTAAGTGTTTACCTAACAGAAATCCTGAGGCTCCATATGAGACTGCATGTTTTGGTCTGCTAGGTCTGTATCAGTCTTCCAAGTGTATATTGAAATATGTATGTTCTTAAACATCACATAAAATAAACTGGACTGTGATATATGTTACAGGAAGAGTCTCTGTGCCTATTGTACTTTGAGTGAATTAGTATATAGAAGCTCATTTCTGTTGCATTTTGCCCAAAATTTTTCTGTAGTATCAAACAAGTTGGGTTTTCTAGTTCATAGGAGACAAATAGTTGTAGACAGCATAGCTAGAGAAGTTCACAGTTGACAATGAATGTTATTTACTGTTGATTAGATATGTCAATTTAACATGTTATATTGTTATACATATACATGTATAGAAGTACACATACACTATGCATTATATATAAATTTGTTTATGCATGTTATACTACATACATGGACAACTTGATTTTTAAGCAATTAGAAATGTATCTAGAATATTGAGATTTGTGTTTACTACGAACTGCAATAATAAACTTGGACCTTTACAACATGTGAAAAAAATATGTTCATTTATTTTTGGAAAAAAAAAGCATACTGAATAAAACGATGTTTGTTGAGTAATCTATAACATACCAAATGAGAAACATGGTGGCTAAATATTCATTGGTGGTGGTGGTGAAATGTGTTCAGTGAGGCATAAATCAAACATCTGAAGATTTTGAAACTGTCTAAATGATGTTAAATCATGGTTACTAGTTTGATTCAGAAAGAAGAAAAAAGACTGTTTACCAAATTTTTCTATTTATTTTGATTTAGAACAAGTTAGATTTATAGAATTAAAATATATATTTGATCTTTGCTGATATTTTCTCAATATTTAGTCTGTACCTGTGTAGTTTTTAGCTGAAAATACTACACTTAAAGTAATGGCTCTTTATACATGATGTGTAATAAGACCAACTCAATGTGAAAGAACCCATCTAATGTCTGAAAACAGAGCCCTGGAAAAAGTGCCCCCTCAATGGGTGATATAAGAAATGACGGCAGAATTGTCAGAGTGAATCATGACCAACTGATCCACCAGATGTGGTAAGAAAAGAGAACATGCCTGACAAACAGTGAGAAATTCAAACCACTGATGTGCACCTTCTTTTCGTGCCCATACCCCAGAAGACAGTGTCATTATAAGATGTATCCCAACTTGAAAAGGAAGCTACTGTGAAGAGATGGAGATCTGGTGGAGGGGGGGATAATAGAATGCCAATCATGGTATTAGTATGGACTAGCCACCAAGAAAAATCCTTCATAATCAAGGACAATGGGTCTCGTGAAAGATTCCACTGGTCTTGCAAAGTTCGTGTGTTCACACCTCAAAGGAATGAGAGAATCTCATGCGCAGGACAAAAATGAGAAGTGCAAACCATGGATATGCTAAGTAATGCATAGACATGATGAGAAAGGATGTGACAAACATGACAAGTCATCCCAATCTAGCAGCTTCCTGCAGAAAAAAGGAGGTGTGAAAGAACATTGTCCAAGAATAGACAAGTAGAAGCCAATTGACCATGCATAAATGGAAACACAGCCTCAGTCCATGAAGGCCCTCATGACTTGATGAAAAACATAAAGGACCAGCATCATGCTGAAGTGAAGAGCATATAATTGGAATACTCGATTCTAATGGACAAAACATAAAAACATCTGGAGGATGGATTAATTGAAAAAAGGTATAAAAAAGGTGTTTGACCCTCAGATCAGGTGAAAAAGATCAGCAGAGAAGAAGGAAATTCTCCATCCAGAACCATGGAACAATCAGGAACCAATTAAGAGATAGATTGACCCCCAAGATACAAGAGTAAAAAACACAGGGAAGGAGTGTATACCTTCTCAATAGTGTGTATGATCTGAGACAAAATCCACAAGACACTGAAGATAAACAAGGTCAAAGGGAAGAGAAAAGAAAACAGGAAGAGGATGGAGTGGAGGGGGGAGAGAAGAAATGGAGAGAGACTGTGGGTGAAAATATGAAAAACCCATCTATTCATAGAAAACTGAAACTAAGGGTAGGACAGATGGGCACCCATAGGGTCCAACTTGACAGGATAGTCACTGACAAGATGAGTGACAAACCAGAAGTCAGGTAGCAGGAGGACAGGAAGAAGAGGGAAAAGAAAGGCCTGAAAGCTAGAATGCGAGGGATAGAACTGATCCAGCCAAGGAATGGGAGATGAAAGGCAAGGTCATGAAAGACAAGAAACCATTGAAGTGACCGAGGACTGATGATAGGCTACTTCAGCCTGGATTTCTAGTGAAATCTGAACACCACCTAAGTCTTCTGGGCAAAGAAAAGAAGCCAGATGAAGATCAGAGATATGAAGGAAGGCAGGAGTACATTAGTGAGGAGTGCATCCCAACAGCAACAGAAACAATAAATAGGGACAGAGCAAAAGAAGTGGTACAGGCTAAGATTTTAGAGAGAAGGGAACGAAACTCTCCTGGAAACCCCTATTGAATATGATATAGTACCTCAGGTAGAGGAAGAAAAGGGATGTAGCAGGGTGGTGAGAAGAAGAGGAAGATGCAAAAACAGGAAGCTAGAGAGCAACATAGAGGACAAGAGGTCCACTCCCCAAACAGGCAAGAGATATTCAAAACACTGGGAATCTAGAAAAAGAAAGGAAGAATGCTGGAAGTCAGAACAAAAGAATCAAGAATGAAAGAAGAACAAGGCATGTGGGTAAGAGTGTGGAGTTGTTCTAAAAATAAATCAGCATAAACCCTAATATCAGTCAAGGGAGGAAGACGTGTAACTCCAAGGATGTGTTTCATGGAGTAAAGAATGGGAAGAATCAAAAGACACAAGCTAAAAGTAAAGAAATGAAAATACCTGAAAAATCATATCCAGAAAGAGATTTGACAGATGAAGATTTTCCCTGTAAGGCTATACCCAAAGCAAACCCAGTTGGGGGAAACAGTTGATTAAATTCCTTTTTCACCTGGTCATTCACAAACTGAGGAGAAAGGACATCAGAGTAGGAGGCCCAGTATGCTTAATGGAACTCATCACACACATTGTAAATGCCTGTAACATCCTTAACAGTCAACGAGCCTCCAGAAGCCATAGTAGAAATAGGGCCTGTGTTCGAAACTCAATTACTTTGACAGGCAAAAGAGAAATGTAAGTTTTGCTGACAATCACAAATCTCAGTAAACTGAACATAGATTTTGAACAAATTAGCATACCTGTTCAAGGTAATGTCAAGAAAAAGAATGAAGTTATTTTGATAACAACAGCTTAAGGTGAGTTACTGCACATTGAAGTTGTGTTGTCCTCTTATTGATGGAGGGTTATTGTTGCAAGTTGAAGTCACCATGTATCAGTGCAGTTCTTGTTAAACATGTGAATTTTAGGTGACAGGCAGTTCATGTTAATGGCATACAAATCTCATAGACAGACATGCAAGGGATATGGTTATTCTGTGTGTGGAGGTAAGGAATCATCTTGGAAGTTAAATATAACTGCATTTTATATATGACTTTAGCTTGAACATGTATACAAAAAGAAGTACTTACTGGTGTAAATGATCAAGAAGATCAAACTTTTCGTGTATATCTTCATCATTTACAGCCCGATCTAGCAGTAAGAAAAGTGAGTGATTTGTTGTGATCACATCAGCTAAATATTGCTTTGTGTGGACATCATGGCTGTAATTTCGAATCAGAAGAAGGAAAAGCTGGCGTAGATCTTTCATTCGTACAAGTTTGCCTGTTGAAATAAAACTTGTTAGCCACACTTAGGTAAGAGAAAATATATTTCTTATTTTTGATACAGTGCGTAGAAAAAAAATTATGGCTACATTTTTAAGATTTTTTTTTGTACACTAAAATGTTTCTTTATACACAAATTAAAACCATGAGAGACAGCCACTTATCACATTCTTTCAAAGGTGGGATATGTTATTCTAAGTCCTTTTAAACAAAGGCAAAAGTTGTGGAAGGACTTCATTAATAAGAAAAAATACTGCTGAGCAGAGGATTAAAATATGTTTAACTTGGATTTATTGCTAAGAAATATCTTGGCATTCACTTATTTAGATTTCAACACAAAAGTTTCTAAATAAGTTGTTGTAACTATACTAATTTCCATAAATTACCATAAAAATGACACTTTAAACACTGTACAACATAATATATTTTTGTATCTAATTATTTTTGAAAATATGCACAAATTACAAAAACTATAGTCACCTCTCAAATTTTGAAAGACTAGTTTTTCTCGTCGAGGAATAGGCTTATGACAATAACAGTCAACTGTAAAAATCATTTCACGTAGTGCAGTAACAAGAAGGTGCATTCTGAAAATAAAAAATTTGACATCTTTCTAGGATAAAAATAGCATTATAAATTCTACAATAAAAAATGTTTAATTCAAAATTACGATGCAAATGAAAAGATATACATTAGAGCTTTACACAATGCTATGTAAACACGAAGGAAGTAAAAGTTTTTCTATACTTTTACGTAGTTAAGTACATAATAACATGTAAAATATGAAATATTCTTTTCCACAACTTAATCTCTTAAATTATTTGAAATTCACATTTCACAATACAATTAATCCTTTAAATTCTTTCCACACTAAAAAGTAGAAGTACATCCTTATTAATTCAATTATTTAAACACAAGTTTTGAGAAAATTATAAATGTTTTTATATAAACATAAACTTTCCAATATTGGACACAATAGTTTAAATCAAGGTATCACTCAACAGCTGAAGCTCAGACAAACTATAATGAGTCTTCTGCTCTATTATTATTATTTTATGTATACTGCATAACAACCAGGCCATGCCCAACATTAGATATAGAAATATTTAATTTTTATGACCAATAAAAGCACATCACCATCTCTTTGTATTTCATATCAGAATTTTACAAGCTTATGCTCCCCACTGGTTCAGTAGTAAATCTGAAAGGTTGATAGAGCACAAATTTTTTCTATAGTTTTGTGCATAACAATAACCAAACCCAGACTGCATTTGAAAAGTTACACATGCAGGCAAAGCTCAATGTTCACTTTTGAAATGACAGGAGAGCAGCCATGAATAATGTTTATGCCAAATTTTATTTGACAAGCAGGATATTCAACACTAAATTGTTAGGAATTAATCACACTATCATTTACATTTCAAAATGTGATGTAACTTAAAGTATAAAAATGTAGATTTACCATACGTTATTGTTGAGCGGCTCTTATCATAACTGAAATGCTCAACAATTACTTTTCGCAGCTTTGGTTCTGAGTGAAACCAAGAGTGCAACACAATTAACCTTTTTAAAATCCATGAAATAATTTAATATGATAGATTAACTTAACTTTTCCTGTCACTGGGGATGGGTATTTTTGCTTGTTAAACATATGACTGTAACATGAAGCCCAATACCTCAAGATAAGCAATGAATCCTTTTCCATTTATATTAGTTCTACTCAGTCTATTAAAGTCAAAAGTACTATACAAATGTGCTTTAGTGAGCAACATGAGTTGCAATTATAAAATCGATCTGGAATAATTATTATTTACATCTATCTTCATTACTTTCATTATACTATAGTTAAGAACTCTTAATGCTTGAAACCATGACTTTCACCTAATCGTGATATTAATTATGTCAACTATGAGACAATGCTTCATAAAAGATGAGTTTTAATTTTAATATTCTTCTTATGCTCATTACAAACTTAACACATTCTTTCTAGAAATAGAAAGCTACTGATATTTTTGCATTCTGTCTATTGTATTATGACTACATTCTACAATGTATGTGTTATTCTTAAACTATTATATAAAGACTGAGCTTTGAACAGATTTTTATGTTTGTAAAGTTGAAAACTATAGAAATATTTAGCTGCTGTAAACTTACCGTCTTAAAAGAGGTCGAAGGTCAATTTGTTGTGATTTATAGAGAAGTTGTAACTCCTCACACATTGACACACCTTCAAAGGTCAAGTAGCCAATGATTTCCACTGACAAAATGGAACTAAAATTAATACCAAAAAAAACGTATCAGACTATGTTTGAAAAGATCTTCACAATAATAGAAATATTACCACTAGAAGTTCAACTGATAACACTGAATATGAAATGTGTGGTCTTCTCTTTTTAATTACAAATAATTGTTGTGTATAATGGAATATTATCAAGTCAAAGGGAATTTTCAAAGAAGACAAGAATTAACTTCCAAGTAGCTTCCAGACAAGAAAATCAATGCACAACTCTCTGATATATGAAACAGAACCAGGGGTTAACTACGTTGGAGTTAAAATAGAATTCTGAACTTAAACAATTTCATTACAATACAGCAAAGGTTACAACAACTTCTGCCTCATAACACTCCTAATACCAAATAAATAAAAGAAGAAAATGTTTCTCAACCAATGAGAATTAAGAGTTAATTGAACCCTTTCCTAGTTCAGAATAATAATAATAATAACAAAAATCTTTTTTCTCACAGATTTTTATATATAGTATAAGTAATGCTTAATGTTCTGAGAGTATCTGTCAATAACCACTTGCACAAAAGGAATTACTCAGAGTTATTACAAGAAGTGTACACATAACTTAGGAAAAGTAAAAGTAACACATAACCATAACATCCTTTATACCCTTTAACCTTCACAAATTTTAAAATCAACTGTGAAATTATAAAATATATTTTATTGTCTTTAACATTTACTTATGGCTGAAAAGAGAAATGAAATATTCCACAAAGCAAAAAGAAGTATATTTTATGTTGAGAAAATTATTTTGCAAAGACATATCAAATATTTCCAATACATAATGTAGTCTATTTTCCTTAGGTTAAAATCTACAGATAAATTTTGATTCTACACAGAAAAATATTATGTTTTCACATTCAGACAATTTTAAGATTTTTGTTAGGTTCAAAGTAGATTCTAAATATTTTCAATTTGAGTATCTTCATGATTACCTGATGTGATGCAGTCCAAGACTTAATGTAGTAGCTAAACGAAGAAAGTAACTAAGAAGCCACAGCAAGTGAGATTTATCTAAAATGGGTCCATTTTGCTTTAACAGTACTTTCTGAAAGTATAACAAATTTGACATGATTATTAAATATCAAATATTTGAACCAATAAGTAAAACTTAGAGAAAATATATCATATTATATGTGCATCAAAATCCGATGAAGGTAATCTGATGAACATTCTAATATTTTTCTCTTCTACTGTTTTTATAACATACTTGTTGTAAGACTTCAGTAGAGCTCTCGTAGTGTGTCATCTGGGATTTGAATGACAAAACTTTCAACTGTAAACACTGCTAAGATAGACTTGTTTGTTTGTTTGTTTTTGAATTTTGCGCAAAGCTACACGAGGGCTATCTGCGCTAGCCGTCCCTAATTTAGCAGTGTAAGACTAGAGGGAAGGCAGCTAGTCATCACCACCCACCGCCAACTCTTGGGCTACTCTTAACCAACGAATAGTGGGATTGACCGTCACATTATAATGCTCCCACGGCTGAAAGGGCGAGCATGTTTGGTGTGACAGGGATTCGAACCCACGACCATCAGATTGCGAGTCGAGTGCCTTAACCACCTGGCCATGCCGGGCCAAGATAGACTTAAACACAGAGTAAAGACTTGAAAGCTCAACCACGCTATTAGGAATGTATCAATTAATTGGCTGATAATCATAAGTCAATTTAGTGACTATAATTAATCATAACTGTTCAAATATCAACAAAAAAGAACATGAAAAGTTTAGCTCTTCAACAGCTTAAAGTTATAAAAAAATCAATGATAAACTAAAACAATTTTTTGCATCTACTGATAATTCTAGTTTCTGGTTATTAGTTTCACTTAAATGTAAGTCTTTTGCAAATACCAGATGCTTTATGCACTTTGTGAAATAAGTCACTAATATTTTAAAGTCTGCTCTAATTTTTTACTTTTGTAGCATTCATAAAATCATTGTTACTGGTAAGCCTACTATGTGACAAATTCTTTGATAAAACCTTATTACATTTCACAATCAGAATAAAATGATACTAAAGACACTTTCATTCTTTTAAGTTGCTGAAAACATTTAATTAGCAACTCATTCTTAAGCAACCAGTTGGTCACAAATAATCAGTGCAGAGCTTGCAAAAGGTGGTAAAGTAAAACTTACTATTGCATCGAAATACACTCTCTCCTTTTAATTAAACTCTGCCTTATTTATGAACAAAAAGCAAACAGTCAATCAAGAAAAACTCTTAGTCACTGAAAGTACTGTTTCCATATATATATAAAATCTTGTAAGTATGCAATTAAAATATCAATGTGTTTTCAAACATTTTATAGAACAAATACATGTATGAAACCATTTCATCTACTGTATGAATAATCTCTGTCACTACAAACCAAAAAGTCTAAAACTGAAGTATTTATACTTTGCATTTATACAAAGCTACTCAGGCCACCATCCTAATTTTGACCCACTACCAAAGGAAATGTAGCCAGTCAACAGCATCCTATCACCCATCATCCATGTTAAGGGATTAACTGTCACTCTTATAATGAACTTGAAATGTAAAATGTGGGGAATATTTTGTGGTATCACACAATCAAACCTGGCTTGCCAGCTTTGAAACTGAGAGATCTTCATTGTATTTGGCTATTAAAGTTTTAAATATAACTACTTCTGTCTTACAGAAATGACAATGATATTAGAACAAATTTATTTATTGGAATAACAATTTTTTTCGAGTCTGAGATATTACTCATTCTTGCTTTCTGCTAAATTTAACATTTAATTGCACAAGACTCAAAATATACTAATATTCTAAGTTGTATCATGAAATCAAATATAAGCATTTAAAAATCCCATTAGATGCACAAAAACATGCAAATAGACTAAAATGCTTGTTCATGAAAATTTTCACCCATTTCTTTTGCACTAACCAAGATGGTCATGATATATTAAGATTCGGGTGTTTGGTTGTAAGACAACTCACCTCTATCCTCCATACTAACCATATTAGTCATCATTCATTGACTGAGGTCATTGTTTATGAGAAAACTCATCCTTTTATTCTGCATTAACCACAATAGTCATCTTGCAATAAGACTGAAGTCTTTAGTTATGACAGAAGTCAGTATTTTCTTCTACATTAACCACACTAGTTACCACAAATTAAAAATGAGATGTTTGTTCCCGAGAAAGCTTCATCTATTTTCTCCACTATAATCACCCTGATTATTATGTATTAAGACCGAAGTGTTTAGTCATAAATACTCAGCCCTTTCCTCACATTAAATACATTGCTCATAATGCATTAAGACTGATGGGAATATGATTTTTCAGAGGATCTGAAATACTGCTTATTCTCAACTTATTGTTAATTTTAATTACTAACTATTGTTTCAAAGCATAAGACTCAAACCTATTAAAATCATAAATAAAAATCTAAATATGCCATTATTACATGCACATAATCATAAGAGTATTAGTATTTCCATATCAAAGTAATTGAAATATTGCCACTATCTGAATAATCTTTTTCGCTACAAATTAAGCTAGTTTAAAACTGAAGTATCTTCAATGTATCATATGATAAAATAACTACTACATTTTTATCTTTGATATTTTATTTGAAGATACCAAAAGCTTATATGATATAATATTGCTAAAGTGGAATTGTTTTAACGCAACAACAGGAATGAAGAATCCTTCTCACAAAAGAAAAATTGAATATTAGTAATTACAGTAATCCAGAATTTCCTGTTTAAGATATACGTGTTAATACCAAGTGTTAAAATAATATTTTGTAAAATAACAGTTGTTAAAAATACACTATAAAAGTATCAAAATTACTCAATGTTTTTATAGTTTCTATTTTACTAGACTCCATCACAAAGTACACACTTCATTATAAACATTTAATTGATTTCAATTCATTACCATCCAAGCAATGAAAAAACACAGTAATTAGTTTTTCTGACATTTCTTTCTTTACTTGTACATTTCCAAAAGTAGTAACTGTCTAATCATGTGACAATCACATATAATTCGTTTTTATGTTACTTACTACCTTGGTAACTCCTTTCCATTTTCAGAAAGAGAAAACGGAATAACCAAATTAAGTTAATATTGCCTGGCTTATTTAGATAAAGCTTTCTGGTATTATCACACCTATATATATTACACACATGACAAATTGCTATACTCTGTTGAATACTTTTTTTTTGTCTACATTGAATGTGTGAAATAGTCAAGCAAGTTCTTTCATTTTTTGTTTCATCACATCAAATAGATATAAAATGAAGAATCATGGCAGATTTTATTAGATGCCAGTATACTAGGAACTTTTAGATGTATATTTCAATTAATGTAGTACATTGTGATGTATCGAATTACAATGCTATGTAGGATATTTATTTTTGTTCAGAAAATTTCATTACTCTTGATTATACCTTAAAAATTAAGTTGTTAATAAAATGTATAAAAATATGAAGTCCCTTTCTATTTAAAGAAACTGAGAAATAATGAAATTTTTATATTTTAATCCAACTACAAGAACCAAGATTAATTACCATGAGATCCAGGATCAAATTGTTGAATCCACTGTGAAGAAAACTAATGGTGAAATCCTTCAAGAGATTACTGAAAATAAGAATAAATAGAAAAAGATCAATCAATAAATTTCAATATTTGAAGGTACATGTATATTGTCAGATGTTAGGTATGTTTACCAATTGTCAATTAAAGGCTTATACTTTTTAATAGTATAAACATATACTGTGTTGTTGTTGGACTTAGTATTCTTCTACAGTAGGTGTCTGTAACTTGTTAACAATAAATTCAACGATAAATGAACAGCACACACTCCACTTGTTTTCAAAATAATATATGTATATTCGGAACAAATTAAACATATTTACAACAAATTATTTACACTATAGAGATCACAGGCATATGATAAACACTATATATAGTTCTCTTCTTCTTGTTAAAGGTCCACTTAGGCCTATTCAGTTGCTTTAGAATTTCAGTTGACAAGCCAAACTACCTTTCTCTATTTCTATTGTACTAGTATTCCGTGTATAATTCACTTACTCCACCTCATTGAGTTACTGCAGTTGTATCCTGAACTTCTGATACTCATCTGCTTTTTTGTATTTAGGCTTACTTCCAATAATTGTCTGCTTTTTGGTCAAAGTCCACACAATCAGGTTCAATTGCTTTAGAACACCCTTTGATGAGACAAATTATTCTCCTACAGTGTCAGAAAACTGTTAATCTCACTTTAACATATCACCCATTAGGCTATTCACTCCTACGATGGTTAACTTTCGTTTCCTAACCTTTTCTTTGGCCTCACTTCTACTTCCCATTCTCTGGTCTCTCGTTTGTTTTGTCTGCTTGCTGTTTCCACTCATCTCACACTATCTATATGTTTATCACTTAATCATCTGCCTGCCTTCTAGAAATCTCTATCTTCTCGACGTCAATGTATTGCACGTGATATTTGATAGTCTCAACATCAATGAATTATAAACACAACTTCCAATAATCATCTGCTTTTAACTCACTTATTATAAGAAAAACTAATCATAATATACTAACTCACAAAATAAATTAATCAATAATATCTACACTAAACAGTCTTTTGTATCGTGACATACATACATAAATGAACTTACAATGCTATAATACAGATAATAAAGGAAACAAGAAATTCTGATACAAGGAAGGTAGTATAAGTTTATCAATTAAATTTTGATATACAGAATAACGAGAAAAGTTGTAAAGTAGTTATTTTTCTTCCATTAGAAAGTATCATTTATTTGGAGTAGAAACTACCAAACTTAAACTACCATATAAAATATAATTTCAATGAAATTTTGTCACACTGTTTACTACTTTTATTTGTTGTTTGTTTCAAACTTATCTTTGTATTTCATATATGTTTCAACCATGTTACAAAACAAGTTAAGATTTATTTCAGTCTACAATGTGAAGAATGCATATGGTCATTTAAATCTGTAACTTGCAATATTTATTAGTGATAGCACTGCATAGGTTGCAACGATATGTGTACAGAGTCACCAACACAATTTATGGGAAATTTTTAATACAGTTTCTACAAATATGAATGATTTTGATAAGAGATCTTCTTTATGTATGTAGTATGGACTAGAATATTATAACAACACTGAAACCATTTCAAACCTGATGTCATCATCTGAAGGACCATGAGTTGACCCATCATGTAGGATACGCACATCTTTTCTCTTGTCCCAAACTAAATCCCTCAGAGAACTCTTTCCCTTAGATGCAGTTGCTGCAAGAGCAGCTTCAAAGCATACAGAAGGAGAGCACTTTACTCCATAAACCGAGTTATTACTTTTTCCTTTTCTTCCTATGGGGGGGTGACTACGTTGTTTTGTTGGAACAACAGACTCATCTTCATTACTGGAATCACTTTCTGCTTCTTTCAAGAATGAATGTACAATTCGATGTTTAGCAGATGACTTTGTGTGCCCCTCTCGATGATATTCATTAGCCTGAATGCACTGTGAAGTTTCATCCTTATTTTCTTCATCAGATGATAAGAAATCATTGAAGAAACCAGATGATGAGCTGTCCATCTTTTCAACTTGTTCTTCCTTTGCAGTAAGATTTGGTAGACATCTCGATACAGATTTGAGTGTTGACTTGTTCACATGACTAACCAAGTCATCTTGTTCATTCTGAGAAAACTCAGTTGGTTTAATCTTTTCTTCATGACACTTATTAGAATCCCATTTAGACAGTGTCTTTTTATTAGCAGGTGATGAGCTGCAGCTTTGAGAAGAACAAGTATCAGAAGTTTGAATGAAACCAGAGTCACTATTGTAAATGTGACTAGGCTTCTTAGCTGATGAATCGCTACTCAAATTGGTTGATGAATTTTTGGATGTATCACTCTCCGTTTCTTCCCCTGAACTTTCCGAACCAGAAGACACCAACGTAAGGAGTTGCTGAATTTTGGAAACATACTTGAGGAAAAAAAAAAAAGGAACATATGAAGAAACCTAAAATGTATTTAAATCTATATCTGAATAATCAATACTTTGTAATTTATATTGATGTACATATTTACATATTAATTTGTAATTTATTAATTGTTATATATAAGAAATATCTAAGAAATCTTTAATAATTAACAATAAAACGACAATTAAAAAACTTATGTAAGAACTATGGAAATGCATGTCAACGTTATCTTAAATCTTAACATTTTATTTTTGATTGTGCTGGTGAAATAAGATCCTTAATAATGATATACATATATACATTTTAAAATTTTGATATTGTCACACAGTTGTTACTTATTTACACACCAATCTAAAACACCCTTTGCATCTTTTGTATATATTCCTTAGACAGCTCACATATTTACTATAATTAATTTCTACCAATTTTAAGGTTCATCTAAGAGTAAAAATATAGCTACAGTCACATTAATTCAGATATCCATGGATGCTGAAGTACTGCCAAATACAACTTGTACAGTGGTATTTATGTGATAGAAAGGTTAGAAACAAACAACTTTTATACTCCAGATATTTATAAGAGAACTTTTTATTTTAACCAACATTTTGTCCTTGTGGCTTCTTCAGGGTTAGTACATAGAACTGTTTGATATTAGAATATTCATTAAATTATAAACATATATTTAAAATACAGAAAGGCTGGTTCTAAAATGTGGCGAAGTGGTTGTTGTCCTAGATATTGTCATTAGTCATTTTCCTTTGGTATTGCTGAACTCTTAATTGAATGGAGTCACTGGATAATTACATGGTTTAATATTATACAGGTTCTCTAGTGAGATCAACTGTGTAGAAGTTTAGAAATACTAGAGGCTGTGATCTTTCTATTTCTAGTTATGAAGTGACCAGGTGATGTGGATAATGCATCCACTCCAGGAGACCTATTGTTCTGTATATAGTGGTTAACTCTCTCAGTTTTACTCCAATTTTCCTTCAACTTACTGAAAATCTTCATCTAAGCAAGAACTCTTTTTTTCATTCACTGCACATGTTCTGCTGAACTGTATTTGTTGGCATGCATGTATAATAACAACCTGCTTATTTTTCATTTCAAACTGATGTACAATCTTTTTCAATGCAATCAAATAGTAAACTCAGGTTAGCTCTGCATAACATTTTCTGCTTTTCCTCTAGTTTTTGCACCTACTATTCTTACATCTAAGGTTATCAATGTACCTAATAACCATAAGATTATGTGAATTGTGGTGCTGATAAGGATTTGTTTTGGGGAAGTTTCTATGTGTTCTTAACATGCGTATTTCACTACTCTTATTGTCTTCATAAGTTTGAATTTCAGAAAAGATGGAAACAGCATTTTCCAGAAGAAAAGCTTAAGTACAAAGAGAAGAGCTAGTCAGATAATTTATAATTGAGAATATGGTAGGGGCTAGAAGAAGCCCTGTCTTGGACAAAGGTCTTTTGTTGCTCATAAAAGAAGCCATGGCTAGGGTCGTATCTGACCAAGAGTACAGAAGAACTGTTGCCAAAGGTTGCCTGGGTACTGACCCTATTCTTCCTTTGAGCATGAGCTTTGGTGCACAGGAGGGATGGATGACTGAAGATTGTAGCAGTAATTTGTTGTCTGGAGTCCTTGAGACAGAGTGGGGAGATGACTAACTAGTAGAATCGAAACCTGCCACTGATTAATGTCACACTGTAGCAGAGAGGTGGTGCCTCTGGTGGTTAATGGTGTTTGACATTATTAGGTAATATAGATTGAGATATTATAAATTTAAGAAATTAAACCTGATTTACAGTCATTATTAGACTTAGATGAAATTCTGTTTTGTTTATAATTTTTGTTTGCAAACTGTATAAATAAATTTTTTTGTGTCTGTGAAATAAAGTTGACCTTTTGTCTCTCTGTAAAGTAATTACTTTGACTTCAGTGAGGTCTCATTTGTGTTGCTGTTAAGCTATGAAGTGACAAAGTCAAAGAGTTACTAACAGAATCTAAAGCCTGAAAAAAAAACATTTGTTATGGATACTTCTTAATCAAAACAATTTATCAAATAATTCCTTTCTTTATAGCTAAAAAATTGTATTTTCATGCATTTTTTTAGAAATATTTCCTTACAACAAGTAATATATTTTGTAGTGCATACACTACACAATACTGAGTAATCTAAAACACTGGTAGTAAGTGGGCAAGCTTACAATCTGAGGGAAAGTGGAAAACCTAATTTCACTGGCTTATTGTTGACTTCAGAAATGCAAGTACAAGAATTTCATTAACTTCAACTACTGCTTATTTTCAGTTCTACTAAATAAGCTTTTCATTGTTTCAAAATACATCAAATTTGTATTTGTAAATAAACTCTGGCTACAAGAGTTGCTAATTTCTTAAGTAAGCAAAGAATGTTTTCCTATATAAAGCAAAACAATTTTATAATGTTTTTCAAAAACAATGAATTGCAGAATTTTAGGGATGGCTACATATCTGATACATCATAAATGCTGTTGTAAATTAAACAACGATACTTAAAACCCTGATTTTACTTATTTCTTGATAAAGTATAACTACTTATTATTATATTAAAATCTTCTCCAAGTTAACTTTATTTTGGTAACTATGTTCATGAAACATTCAGTCTACAACAAAGAAAAGTCAGTTTATGATAAACACTCACTTCATGACAGGTAATTTTGATTCATATTCCTGTTCAAAGAGTGAAAGAAAATCATTAAATTATGTTCACTGAATGAAAAATAGCATAAATCTCACCAACATACTGACTGTAATAACGTGACTTGAAATCAACAACATTAATTATCAAAACTACTTATAAACTTGGAATAGTTTCAGCACAAATCAATACACAGTAAGTGTAAAATCCTCATAGCAAATTACAACTTAATCAGTGTTTGTAGAGCTAAGAATGAGTACCAGTTGAGGGCTTGTGACAGTCTTCTCTGAAGTTGACAATAAACCAGTTAAGTTTGATTTTACCACTTCTCATGAAGTTTATTCCTTTTTACTATCAATATATTTTACTTATGTAGTATTTTTATTAACTTAGAACACACTAGAATTAATTGTAAAGTTGGTTTTAACTAAAATGTCATATTATTAGTTACTAGATGCATCATCATGGCAAAGAGTAATAAGAATGCTTATAAACACTATTCAAAATCTCATACAGCAATACTGTAGGATGAAAGAAACAATTTACTAAACACAGTTTAACACTGAAAATGGAAAAAAAGAAATCTACCTGATCTTTATAGAGTAGAGCAATTAACTGCACAATGGCCAGAGTCCAAGCCTCCTGTAAATAAGCACATAAGAATTTATACTTTGATGAATTAAAAAGTTTCATAAAAGTTTTAATTTATGGTACACCTTACAAGAATACTAAAACTATTACAAGGTAATATATTACCAACTTTGACACTCATGAAATCAAAAGTAAATTCGAAGATATAAACAATGCACATTAGAAATTTCGAGTAAGACTTAAAATATTTTTACTTGATTAAATCACTGGTACCTGAACCAAGTCTAAACATTACATATTCTTTGACACAAAGTTGAACTTACAAAAACTTTATGGCATATTTATGTTCAAAGTAACCTTACTTCCAAAGTAACTACTTACAAATGGTGTTCAAAAGCTTACACTAAAAATGAAAAAGATACATTTAGAATGTTGAAAATATCACACTAGAAATGGTTTCTAATATCATGCAGGTTGTGATCATTCCAGAAAATGCATAAGGATAAGTATATGCTTGTTTTTGAAACATTAACATATCCATGATTTTCTAGACTTATGAGCCATATGAGCATTAGTCAAGTATTAAGACTTCTAGTAAAAATAATATATTTGGGTTAAAAAACAAGGCAAACAATCTTTGGCATATGTGAACTTGTTAGGATCTGCAACATGTTGCTTTACAAATTCTCCTCAAACTTTTAACACAATTAGAGATTGCTGAATTCTACAACTCTGGTGTCAACACTGGCAAAGAATGTATAACATCACTTTATATAAACTTGAGATATTACTAATATGCTTAGAATGATATAAACATTGTGGCTAACCATGCTTACTGATAATTAAGACATGTTGCTAAATACATTTATGAGAATAGAAACATTTTTCTTAAACATGTAAAAAGGGAGAAATGTGCTTTGCTCAAATAAATAAACAGGTGTTTGTGCAATATCACCATAGTAAGTGTTTATGTTTTTGTTTAAGGCCTTACTATTAAGAAAATAAATGTTGGACACATTTAGCAATTAAGATTTGCTGATAATGTACATTATCATGTGGATCTTAACCATTTCCTTATATTGAATATAAGAACTCAATAACATTCTGTTTATGCACACTTTTTATTACACAAAAAAAAAAATGTGACATATTTTATTATACATGAGAAAATGTGACATATTTAAATACAACACTCAGTACATACAGGTAAAGACAAATTTGAATAAAATTATGATATATCTATATTACACTAGAATTTATCTTTACAAGTAGTTCTTTTTCATTGGTTTTAAAATTTCGATGGCAACATTTATTGCTTTTATATGTGAATTGCATAATGATTTATTCACATCACTCCCCTTTGGGTTCTATTAACAAGTTTGGTTTTTTGGTTGTTGAAAGGCTCAGGGTTACCATGCTTCCAAATGGAATATTTTCCAGGAGCTTCCAGGAAAATAACTGGAAAAATCTCAGGATGTTTCCAAGAAATAGTATTATACAATGCAGTGTTAAGATAACACTACAAACTACAAAATCAAACTTTATGAAATATTTTATATATATATATATATATTAACATATTTTTGTGGAGGAGAAAAACATCTTTCATAACGACATGATTTCTAATTGTGAGATACAATTAGAATACTTTATTGGAATGAGGATGGATTTACTAAATTAATGTAAGACAAGTTGAATGTTTCAACTTAGAAATTTCAACAACTCTTCTACTGATACAAATTTGTAAATGGTCATTATATATTTTGTAGCTGGTTTGTTTAATCTCTAAAGCTATATATATATATATTAAATAAAATGTCTTGAAATTACATTATCACCTTGGTATTAAGAATTGCTAACAAACAGACATGCAACCATAATACTGGCAATTGTAGGTTAAGCTCACATAATGAATTCTGATACTGAACTGAAATAAAATCCTTCATACTTGCAACCAATAAAAAATAAACTATAAATTATATTCCCACACTACTGGTTTAGTCTAAGAACACATAAAATTTCAGCTGTTAATGTGACTTTTAATCACTATTTCTAGACTCAAAAATCTCTTTTCACCATGTAATGCTAATGAGCAATCATGTATTATGTTATATGCTTTGTCTATTATTTGTCTTCAAGTTGCAAAGAAATCGATGTCAATTAGAAACAAAACACAACTTTCACATGTGTGTTACTTAACAGCTAACTTATAAATACTGTTGCAGCTTTGTAGCAGTAGGACCACAGATATGGGATACTGAGATGACTGAAATAATTATTACAGGTAACTAATACTTTTACATTATTTTACCTTTGCTACTTTGTTATCTTGTTATTCATATAAAATTAATAAAAATAAGAATAGTATTACTAGCTTATTTTGAAATATCTTCCATTTTAAATGAAAAAAAATTGTAGTAGTCAGTCATTATTATATCTGTACTTACTTTAGTAAACCCATCATGCAAGATTAAAAGTGTGTAAAATCATACATTAGATAGGTAGTTAGTTAAATAAAACTCTATAGACTCTGGCAAAACTGCACTTCAAATCCACAAGTTTAATAATTCTATTTTACTACTACCATACATTGAAACACTGAACTGTCATACTAAACAAAAAAAAATTGTTGTACAACTAATAGCATGTAAAAACTAGAAATAAATTCACCTATACAACATTATAAATGAAATACAAGGGTATTACTATGAAAAGTGGATACACATGCTTCCCTCTTCAAACATTTATTGTCTAAAATTAGGCCTGTAGTTGGAAGCTCAGGAAAAGTGAGAAAACACAAGTTACTGCAAATAACTGTCACACTGACAAGCAAGGTACCTCAGACTTCTTGTGATGTTAACAAACTAGATACACTATTACCATATATGGTGACAACAATTGGAACTATTTCACATTTCCAGATCTTCCAAGAGATTTTTAAAATTTTCCAGGACTTTCCAGGAGATTCCATGAAGCGTGGGAACCCTGAAAGCCTGTTATTTTCTCCCCTCTTAATTTACAGTCAATACTTCATCCCTGATATAAATCTGTTTAACTAACTAAATTGTATTTTATAAAAAAATTATTTTCTTTTGATATTTAAAATTGCTCAATTGTCTAAGACACAGATATACATTGATGTCAGTGATACGAGTTGTTCTTCTAGAGGATTACTGTCAAAATATCTGACTGTAGAATTCACATTTACAGTACATACTATCAAATGAAAAGTACATGGTTGTAAATATATGTAGGACCTGTATGACAAGAAGCAGCCTAAGATAATGTTCTTGGATTGAATGAATATTTTTTTTAAAACATCCTACAGCATGAGGTGAGCCACTTCAGTAAATGCATTGAAACAAGTAAAAGACATGGGTAAAAGAGTAATGTTCTCATATGAATTGGTTATCTGGCAGGCAGTAATAACTCAGTAAAGGAAAAAAAAAGTACCACTTGAAGACAGCAGATGTTAGATGATCAAATTTGCACAAATATGCTTTATTTCATCATCAAAGTCTTGCATGTTATCCTACAATTTGTCATACAATCTTCTTTGCACAGAAATAAATGACTGCTAGTATTTCAAATTTCATTTTAGCATTAGCTACAAGTCTGTGAGTATTATGTGATTTACTTATATAGTTAGCTTAGATAACATCTTGTATAGAACTATTGGACAATTTAATGCTTGACATGGCTGCTGAACTTTTGCAGTCTTTTCTGCTACTTATCAGGTCATTGTTAGTCTGAATTATTGACATAGAAGCTTTATATCTTAAGTTTTCTCTTTTTTACTGTACTTACGTTAGCTTCAAATTTTTCTTGTTGACCAGATAAGTCGATTACAAAAACTTTGTACATTTCCATCCCTGTTCAAATCCCTACTTCTTTCCCCACTGCAATGTTGATGCTGTAGTAATGTCACTTGGAAAGAAGACTTGGGCATAGGCTGGTTTTTTTCTGCAGTTTTCCAAGGGTACTGATGTTTTATAAACTCTTTGATATACAGGTAGATAAGTCAATTAAATGGTTCTGTCTCTACAGTAGCAAGTAAGTAGTTCATTTCCAATGTCATTATAGTTTAGAATGGATTAAATGTCGTATAAAAAACACAACAATAAGTAAAATGTACACATGAAATAAATCGTTAATTGGATGATACTTATAATCTATATAAATAAGCATGCATTTGAAAGATGATAAGCAACAGTTTTTTGTGGACGGTCAAGATCATTTGCATATCTTAACATTTTCTGTCTGACTATTGTTTGGTTTAACAAGCAAAACATACACCATTTATCTCTGAAGAAGACTAGAATAAAAGTTAAACCTTATGATTTTAAAAGATTCAACTTCCACTCCTATTTTATGTGAAATATTGTGTGAAACAATACATGTGTGCTTCACCTATGTCAAGAAGTCTTTTTGAAAAATACTAGAATGTGTGTTGAAAATTGGCAAATAGTATCTCAACAAGTAGAAGCACAATAAACAATTTACCCAAAACAACTTTAAAATCAGCAGTTTCTCTTAGACCTTTCTAACATGCAAGCTTTCATCCCCATTTTGTAAAAATTGAACTAAATAATTTATGCCTTAATATGTGAAACAATATTACATTTTACATGAATTTAAAGTCTTTTTTTTTACTAGTATTAATTTACAAATTATATAATTTCTAATATCCTAGCTTGACTTGGAAAAATATGTTGACAGCCCTTTATGTTTTGGTCTTGTTTGACAAAACATACAAATTAAATACTACAAATAATTTACACATGAATTGTGTGCCTTGACCAACTTAACAACTTCAAATGTTATTGTACATATATGGTATTAGAAGGTTCAACTTGTAAAGCAGTATCATGACATAAAAACAGGTTTCGGTATTTAAGGATAACTAGATACATTCTTGGCAGCTCTTTATACAGTCAAACAAACCACAGTCAGCAAGAAAAGTCTTGAATGTTATACAGATATCTGCTTCTTTAAGCAATATACAGTACTGTGCAAAAGTGTTAGGACAAGAGAATATTTTGTCATTCTTTCCATTTTATGGGGCTAATTCTTCCATGCCATTAGAGAATGTAATTTCAATACTATAGTAATGCTTTGCTGATCCCTGTTGACAACTGAATGAGCCAGGGTGAGAATACTTATCATTCTTTAGAATTCCCATATACTTGTACCAAGAGCATATCATAAGGGTTCTGCTTGAATGAAAATACTGATCAAACTTAGGGTCTGAAATAACTGTCATGATACCCCATGCAGTGTCTTAACTATATAGAAAGAAGCTAGCAAGGAGGTAGCATATGGTACCAGTATATGCTAGAAGAAATCAATTTAATAGCACTCCACAAATAAACCTTGATAAAAACAGTGTTTAACACTATATATATTAAGCTTTGTTGTCATGCCATGGCCCAAAAAGCATAGTGAATTGTCAGTAGAGCAGAGAGTTCACATAAAAGCTTTAAGCGAGGCTGGTTAGACTCTCTGACAAATTGATGCAGACTTGAAATGCTCACTAAACACTGTCAAGTACACCCTAGATCGTGAGACCAAGAAAAATAGGAAATGAAGAGGTAGAACACCTTAACTCAATAATACTGATGTTAAGTATCTTTGTTTATGCAGCCTTCAGGATAGAAAGAAGACTGCCACTGATCTCAAGCATGAGATAAACAACCATGTACCAAATGACAGAAAAGTGTCCAGATCTACAGTATCACGAAGACTCAACAAGAATGGAATATTTGGTCATGTAGAAGTTAAAAAAACTTTACTTTGATCTCCAAGTATTGTCAAGAGATTGAAAGTTGCTAAAATGTATAAAAATTGAACCGTTGATGATTGGAAAAGGGTGTTATGGATGGATGAGTCCAAGTTTGAAATATTTGGTTCAAAGTGTAGGTTGTATGTCCGGCAAAAGAAAGGTGAAAGATACTTACCTCAATGCATAGTACCTACCAAGAAGCATGGAGGAGGCAGTGTGATAATTTGGGGGTGTATTTCTGCTGAGGTGATGGAAGATATTTGCAAAATAGATGGAATAATGGAATAGCGCAAGTACCATCAGACACTGATCCATCATGGTATACCCAGTGGTTTGCATATTATTGGTAAAGGATTCTACTACCACGAAGATAATGACCCCAAACACTCATCCAACCTATGCAGAAATTACTTAGCTAGATATATATATCCCTCTGTCTGAATTCATGCTTAGAATCACTGTATGTGTAATTTCTATGGAATGTTGTATTCATTTAATTCACACAGTTGTATTAGTTAATTCAGGAGTAAGTCTCAGTTTCTCAGAATTTTAATTTTATCAATTGTATGTATTGTAATTACTGTTAGTATTATGCCTTCTAGAACAGGTCTTTTTTACCTTTACTCCTGACCTCGTGTTGTTGGCATCTATGAGATACAGCCATATTGACTAAGCCATTGAACCAAGGTGTAATTGAGCCCAGGTAACTCCTAGGAAGTTGTTTGAATATTAACCCTTAATTAATATTTATTAATTATTTTATAACTATTGTATCTTTTTTTGAATTATATTTAATAATTATAGTGAGTAGCTTACCATGAATAACTACCCCCACTTTCAGGACCCAACAGACAGCAATGTATCTTCTGACAATAAAACAAGTCCCAACAAAACAGTCAAACATTCTAACCACCTGGCCATGCCAGGCCCTAACTAAAACTAATCAGTTCTGGTAGATTTTAATGTTTATAGAAAACCTTTTCTGGTTCATTTCATATAAATACAGAAATATGCCAAAAAGACTCTCAATGACTGTTAGACAAGTCATTTATGAACACTAGTACAAATACTAAATCAAATATTTTCAAATAGGAACAAAACAATACATAGTAGGGTTGGCACTATCCTAAATGATGTTCTATAGACAGAAATTAAGGCTACACCCCAACACACACTGGGATTAAAACTGATTATTACTATCTATTTTCGTGTAATTAAATACTACGAGTTAAATTATTAAAGAACTGCAATTAATAATGGTTCAATGAAATCTTGATTGCTTAGAAGTTTTCTAAACATAAAGGCTAATTAATATACAGCCTATATACGTAAACAGTTTTAGTAATACCAAAGAGACATATTGGTATACTTTATATTATTGTTCTTAAGCTTAACGTCATTTTCAAATTAACTAACATTCACCTATCTTCCTCTATCACAAACATTTCATACTTTAGAATTTGTAGATTTTTTACCACACTTAACTTTAGACAACAATCTCACATGAACAGCAACACAATATTTCTTTTCAAATGTACTTCAAGCACTGACAAGCAATAGTATGGATATATTTTTACATTTCAGAAAAAAAAATTAACCCATTCAAATCAACATGTAGGTTAAATATGGAATATTAGAAATTATAAAGGATCATTTTTTATTGTGTGTGTGTGTGTGTGTGTGTGTGGTTCACAGTGGTTTAGCACTAGCTACAATGAAACTTTGGACCAACCTCAACAAAGTACAGTTGCAACAAAGCAAAAACAAAATGTTATGTTTTGGTGTCTGAAAAAATATTTTAACTGAGAAGCTTCATTCCCCATGCCCCAAATTATGTAAGACTTTGCCCCTCACACCATCGCTCGCGGTTCTGTCCCTGACCCCCCTCCCACCTAAATTTTAGAAACTCAAGATCTATGAACTATTACACACCTTGTTCTGAGATCTTTATAATGATAGAATAAGTATATTATGAAACATATGAATTATGTAAATAAAATTCAAGGATGACTTTCTCAATAAAAAGTCTACAATGTGCTACAGTGTGAACACACTAAACAATATGCTTAATAAAACTGAACATCAATATTGGCTTCCTCAAGTATTGATTTTTTCATTGGCAGTTACCTTAAGATAGTCTTCAAGTGAGCAGGCTGTACGAAAATCATTCACTTTGAGACAGTCTCCGGTAAACTTTGCCTTCTGATTCTGCAGCATTTAGCTAAAGTTTTTCTGTTGTAGCTACTGCCATTTACCACTATTTGACATGACTAAACACTGCGGGTAGAACCAGTTAGAGTTCTGTTGTCCTTCTTCTAAAACTGGAATGTGTGATCAGCTTCACCATACCATACCAAATCCAAATTTTAATCACTGAAGCTAGATCACAGTTAAATAAATATCAAGGTGTGTATTTTTTTGAATGAATTTATACCAAGTTATTTTCCTGCTTCTAGGGTTACCATACCAAAGATTTGCTGATTATTGCAGGTTATGCAAGTCCATTTTATTTCTTACATATAAGTAGTACAGTGCAGGCACAAATAAAGAAGAAGAAGGAGAGGTTCTGACTGGAAAAAGGATATAGGTGGGTTTTACTATTTTCCCTCTAAAATATCTCAATTTTTAGAAAATTTCTCCCAAAACTGTATACTATAAGCATGTAAACTTAGAAGTTTCTGTTATAGTTAAAATTCTTGAAAATTCCACCATGTAATTAGTTATCCTCTATACAGTGATGACCACTGTCTACTCAAAATACCTTTATTTTTTAACTTATATAAAAAAGAACTGGATGACCACACAAAAGAACGATGCCTTAATGCAGTGGCATGGCTTTAAATTAAACTTACATAATAGTCATACATGGAGCTTTTCTGACATATTGTGTACTTATTTACACTGAACTAGTCACACAAAATTTTTCCACAAACATTCAAATTCTAAAGGAACCACTTTGTATCAGTTAGATAAAATATTTCTGATTAGTCAAAAATTTATGATATGATTGTTGAAGATCCACGATGCCATTATCAAGCACTCTGCAGGTTGCTGGTTCAAATGCCTGTAACACCAAACATGCTTGCCCTTTCAGCCATAAGGGCATTATAATGTGATGGTCAATCTCACTATTCATTGGTAAAAGAGTTAGTCCAAGAGTTGGCAGTGGGTAGTGATGACTAGCTTCCTTCCCTGTAGTGTTTCACACCTAAACTAGGGATAGCTAGCACAGGTGGCCCTCATGTATCTTTTCATGAAATTCACAACAAACACACAAACGTTTCCATCAGATAAGCTATTTTTGATTGATTAAAAGTTGTGACATGATTGTATTAGAGCTAGCTAGCTATGCTGTCATCACTGGTGTCAGGACTTGTTTTATCAGCAGAGGACAGAGCTTTGTCACTTGGGTCATGTGAGTGAGGTTGTCTGGATGCTAATATTATTCATGATAATTATTCATTATGATTATTAAATAGTATTCATGAGGAAATGTGGGCTTAAAGAGTTGTCTCTGGACTGAAATGTTATCCTCTTGGGTTCAGTGGATTGGCTGAGATTTTCGAACCTTCCACCATTCTTTGAACTTGTCACACTTATGATCATTTATAGCCACCAATCCCACTCTTCAAAACCCAACTGCTACGTACTTGACAGTCAAATGAATAGTTTTGACACATGACCCACAGACTTACTGAGAAATAATATGATGATTTTTCGAGATATGCAAGGAGTAACAACTAACTTGTTTGTTAACTCCAAATTCAAAATAACGTGTTGAAAATGGTCTTCCTTCAGTAACTAAATAAACGTTGTTTTCTTCTCCAGCTAATTAAAACTCCGCCTGGTCTACTTAGGATGTATGGAATTTTTATAATTCGTATTGGTTGACAAATGTATAATTTGACAATATATGCTCGCTTAAAACTTTCAAATTATTCACAATTTCTACGGAATTGCAAATACTCTACTAAAATCTGAATTATCGTAATGACACTCGCATAGATTCGCACTTACACAGTGTAATCTTCACTTATGTCTCTATTCACAAACCAGGTTACACAGTGTAATCTTCACCTATGTTTCTAATCGCAAGCCATGTTACACAGTGTAATTTTCTCTTATGTCTCTATTCACAAACCAGGTTACACAGTGTAATCTTCACCAAGGTTTCTAATCGCAAGCCGGGTTACACAGTGTAATCTTGACCTACATCTCTATTCACAAGCTAGGTTATACTGTGTAATCTTCGCCTATGTCTTTATTCGTAAGCCAGGTTACACAGTGTAATCTTCACCTATGTTTCTATTCACAAGCCATGTTACACAGTGTAATCTTCACATATATCTATTTGTAAGCCAGGTTACACAGTGTAATCTTCACTTATGTCTATATTCACAAGCCAGGTTATACAGTGTAATCTTCACCTACGTCTATATTCGTAAGCCAGGTTACACAGTGTAATCTTCACCTATGTTTCTATTCACAAGCCATGTTACACAGTGTAATCTTCACGTATATCTATTTGTAAGCCAGGTTACACAGTGTTATCTTCACTTATGTCTATATTCACAAGCCAGGTTACACAGTGTGATCTTCACCTACGTCTATATTCGTAAGCCAGGTTACACAGTGTAATCTTCACTTATGTGTCTATTCACAAGCCAGGTTACGAGATATAGAAAACGTTACCCAAAATTTCACTTAGAGTTTCTGAAGTAAAACACTCCATTAAACTGCTCTACGTTAAACACTGATCTAGTATTCTAGTAAAATAAACAACCTATCTCATCCCTCAAGGCGAAACCTCCTAACTGCCACTTACCCGCTAGTGACGGACTGGGACTAAAAATAAGCCCTAGTATTTTAATGCATACCGGTCCACGTTGAAGGCTGAGGCACCTGTACTCATTAGCACGAAATAATGCAAACTTTGCTGAAATAAAGAACATCTATGAACTACATTGACAAAATTCATTGTAAATGTTTTCGTGTAAGCACTAGTGTAACTTCTGCAATGTGCACAATATTACAGTCTTGTGTTTAATTGTTGCATAGGCTTCAATTTTATATAAACGTATATTGATAAAGTGCTTACAGGGTTCCGTTTTTTGTTTGTATTTTTGTGTGTGTGCATGAAACATGATTTTGTCAAAGAGCAATTGCAAGGAGTGAACTAAAACCATTTGGAACTCTTTTTACTGTTTGCTGAGGATACATATTACAGAATATCAACACAGACATAGTTGGAATACAAGAGGTCTGGCATGGCCTGGTGATTAGAGCACTCGACTCGCAATCGCAATCCCGTCACCAAAAATGCTCGCCCTTTCAGTCGTGGGGTGTTATAATGTGACGTAAAGAGTAGCCCAAGAGTTGGTGATTGGTACTATTAACTAGATACCTTCCCTCTAATCTATCACTGATAAATTAAGAAACGGTCAGCGCAGATATCTCTGGTGCAGCTTTTCTCGGATTGCAATGTACAAAGAGTTCATTTATTGATTTACATTTATTTTATTAGTTGATGGTATGGTAGGCTCCGACTTGCTTAATAATAATAATAAATGTAACATGGCTGAAGAGACTTAGTTTTAATGTTAAATGTTAATCACAAAAAACGCGGATTTTTATGTTTTTCCTCACAGCATTATGGTTTTGCTTATCATGAAAAAGTGTGATCTTTGCTCATTACGGACACAAATTAATATACTTTAAATAAGGACTGCTTCATTATTCAGGCTATTAAACTCAATAAATCAATCTTTTTACAAGTACGCCCCTATATTGACTGACTTTAGGTCACCTACATCTCTATAAGCAATAAGCCGTACAAATAAGAAAATACTGGCGAATTACTTTACGTGATGAGCAGACTTCGCAGGAGTTCATTCCTTTCTGCAACTCTGTCAATCACTCCATCCAAATCAAAGCTCATAAGAACGTCTTTTCCTGTTGCCGTTAGCATGGATGACTCCAAAAGCTCCTAAAATACACTACTCTTCAGTCAGTTCTTGATAAACAACGTGGTGAAGCTTCTCTAATAGTCAACTTGTGTGAAAGATAGAGTCAGTAGAAATTTGTAGGCCAGGCCAATCACGTTATAAGCATCTGTATCGCTACAGAACTGGTTATCAACAAATGGCATAGCAAGCATTATTCAACAGCTCCATTTCTCTTGTCTTCCCTAGATGCTACTTTTGCCACCCTAACCACATATTCTCAGGTTATCCCAGCTAGACTGACTAACTTACATCGTAAATTTTCTATTGTGGCTCTCTCATCAAACTTGAGCAAGTGTTTGTTTAATTCTTCCAGTGCTAATGTCTGATCTCGTATGTCAAAAAAGTTCCAAGGGTACAGATAAGCAAGAACTGGAGTCAAAATGGTGATGGATCCTTTCGTTAAGTGTGTCGAGGATTACATAATGGACTTAAATCATATAGTCTGTAAATTTCTGTAATAGTATTAGATATTTGTTCATCACCAGTGGCTTCGTCCGTGTTAGTTTCTTTCTTTTTCCGCACCATCTTTCAGGCAAAGTGGCCTGCACCTCAAGTTCACAATTTTCCAACTGTTAGCTTATTATTTAACCTCTCCAGAAAATTATCTGCAGTTTTATTAATTACATCAAATACTTATCAAACGTTTTGAGCTCCACATGAGTTCAAACCACTATCTGATGAGCTTTATAGAGATCCATTCTGTTGGTTTAAAGGTATTTTGACAGTGGGGAAGTCAATTCAAATATGCGCATGAACATTTGAACTGTGACAACTAGGTTTGAGAACTTTAATAGACTGTAGCTGCCTGTTGAAAGAGAAGGAGACGACGTTTCGCCTTTTATACTGAGGGTGAAAATGGCGCATTGTGGAGTAAACACGATTACAGGATTCAGGTACACTCCCACATTATTCTCCATTCTAGCTAAAGGAATCAAAAGGCCTAACCAGCTTCTGTGGCTTATACTGTCGAAAACACAAATAAGATCAAGTATCTCATGCTTTCCCCCACATTTTCACACTACAATTAATACAGAAAAAGTGAAACGTATATGAATGGTCCTAATAAAATGGTCATTCACTGTAGTAGAAAATGCTTGAGTTCACGTTTAGCCATAAATTTAGGTTCTCAGTCTACCTTTATCTTATTCTTGTCATTTACCAGATTTCAAACCTAAATTCTAAATTCCCCTTACTAATCAAAGCGTTCGATTTAAATGGGCATCAAAAATATGACACCGATCACAAACAGAAAATGGTGGTGTGCTTTTTTTTTATGATAGCACTTAAAAAAGATAAGTATTTACTTGAAGTTAACAGACATTTTTATATTTTAAAAATTTTAGCTTATCGCAATTAAAAAATCCACGATTTAAAAAAATCGGGTAAAACGTTTGTTTTAAGCACAAAGCTACGCAATAGGCTATCTGTGTTGTGACCAATACATGTATTGTTACCCAGTTTTTAGCGTTATAAGCCTTTAAACTTACCGCTGAACCATTGGGGTGGGGCAGGAAAAATAACGATATAAAACTTTTTTTTATTCTTTGAGCACTATTAATTGTTTTGAATGTTGACTCAAATCACTTTGACCAATATGGCGGATGTAAGGTTAAGGCTTCAAATCAGGTCAATTTAAAAATATCCATTAGAGTACAATTAGAACCTTAATTGCAGGCTATACTTAGACCTAAATGAGGAATAGGAGTACCAACCATGGTACACTTCGAAATTTGTAAACTATATTTCATCTTTTGTGGAAAATCTTTAAAATACTTACTTTTAAATTAAGGTTCGGCTTAAAAATAAACACATATTTTCCTGACTTCTCGCTTGAATAAAGTTGCTTGTTGCAGAGTATTAATTGGAAAAGAAGCATAGGGATATATTTTTATCTTCTTTTTTTTTATACCAAGACAGAAGTTAGGTAATATACCCAGTCTACATACCCATTACTTAATAACAAGAATTTTCACAAATCAAACTAAAACACATTTGCATTTTTGTTGCCAAAATTATTACCGATATTTGATATCAGATTATGGTAATTCCCTTTTAAAAACTGAACTTTTAGATTAGCTATGAATATGTTCTTTGTCATTTTATCCGTTACTGTGTATTTGAAATGAATCATAATAAGCTGGCCCGGCATGACCAGATGGTTAGGGCGCTTGACTCGCAGTATGAGGGTCGCGGGCTCGAATCCCCGTCCCACCAGACATGCTCGCCCTTTTAGTCGTTGGGGCGTTATAATGTTACGGTCAATACCATTATTCGTTGGTAAAAGAATAGCACAAGAGTTGACGGTGGGTGGTGATGGCTAGCTGCCTTCCCTCAAGTCTTTCACTGCTAAATTAGGGACGGCTAGCGCAGATAGCCCTCGTGTAGCTTTGCGCGAAATTCAAAACAAACGAAACCATAATAAGCTGCATTTCTGGTTGCAAATGCTCAGTAATGCTTAAGTCCCCAGTCACCGTTTTTCAAAACTTAATATTTTGTTTTAGAATAGGTGTTGGTGCAATTCTGATTAATTAAAATATATTTTTGTTGTTATGAAAGGTTATAGCTTCAGATAATTTATCAATATTATATACAGACTGGTTGGTATTTCTAGAAGCTTTTAATGGGACAAAATATTAATTTGGGGGCAGAAGAGGGTCAAATGTTATTAATCACAAATGAAATAAGCTTTTCTTTTATTTAAAAAGAGTTTGTATACATTTGTTAGATATCAAAAAGTAGAGTCCCCCGATGAAACAGCGGTAAGTTTTCGGATCTACAACGCTAAAATCTGGGGTTCGATTCCCCACGATGGACACAGCAGATAGCTCGATGTGGCTTTGCTATAACAAAACACACACACACACTCAAAAAAGTAGAAATTACCTCTGCCTCTCCACTGCCTCGTAACAGTGTGATACTGTTTCAAACTACGATTAAATCCACCCCTAGGTCTCATTTGATTGGAGAAACTTCTTTCGATTCGAGTTACACAGTATGACTACCCTGCCAGTCCAAATAAAAACCACTATTTTAATGTTAGTGGGAGTCACAATGTAGGAAGATTTAAAAAAATCTTAAAAGACTAAATTCTGATACCTCAGATGTGGTGACTTTCCAGTAGGGGGTCTGCTCCCATGCCACCCCAATGGAAACGCCCCTGAAGGATGGGCACAATTGGCATTGTTAGATTCTTATTGTAAAATTTAATATGGCTACTGATCTAATGATTGACATGTTTTATGTTTTAGTTATTTCAGATAAATTCTTGCTCTATTTTGGTTACTTATGACGCATGGCTTAAAACAAACAATAACATCTCAAACTCTTATCTAATAAGCACATATGACATTGGTTGAAATTACTGGTTTATTCTAGTAAACTGAAGCATGGACCTTTGTTCCTCGAACATGATTTTCATCGGGTTTTTTTGTTTTTTATTTTCCATGAGCTTTATCACATACTACCTGACATACATGTTTACTGCATGGCGATCACATAGGGAACCTCCAGGGAGTGATATGTTGAGGCCAGATAATAACGTCGACGCCCCTCTTCGCATACCACTCTCCAGGATGCTCTAAGAGTACCTTCAAAGTTTGGTAGAGATCACTAGAATAGCACGGGGAGCACAGGAACACATTTGGACCCTACAGGTGACATAGGGTCAGATTCAAGCGCCAATGTACTTATGTCACTCCCCTAAAGGCTCAAAGCGTGCCTGCCAAGTTAGGTTAAGATTAGTCAAAAATGATGTAAGCGTGAAAATCAAACACACATAAGACACTTCTTTTATATATTATATTATATTATCAATTTATCAAGCGTTCTGAGACTACGTCACAGCTCCTGTGATACTTATTTTCCCCCAATCAGCAACATTCAATACTTAGACGCAACATCAACATACAGCACCTTCTCCAGTTTCCACCAAAACTGAATAATCTGACTGTTCATAATTAGGAAATAATGTAATTTCCAGGTTATAATTAACCCATTTCCCATAGGTAAAACACATTTGAAATTTAAAATAATAGTTTACGTTTATCAAAGAAACTGGAATCACATCAATCCTGTTCAATCACATATTTGCTTAGTCCTCCAATGTACATAGTTCTAGTGGAATTTTTTATCTTTGATTCATTTAAACAAAGTTTTGGAAGTCGAACTTCATGCCGAATGCAGGGTTTTTGGAAAATTTGACAAGATGAGTATAGTCAGAGATTGACATTCAAAGAAGCTTGTTAAAATGAAAATTATGGTGTTGAATGATAATGTGTAGCTATCAGACTAAACACAATCACCAAGTAGTAGTTTTAAGAGTAGTACATGACCTGGATCATTGTTCTTATAAAGTGTGCTTAACTCTCGGTGGCATAAATCTTATGTATTGCAAACTTAAATGTCAACCTAACTGTTGAAATGACCATTGTAATAAATTTCAAACTAACTGAGATTCAGTAGATTATATGCACTTGTCAAAGCGCTCTTGGGTTCGTCTTATGGTGCCTATCTCATTTCAGTCACTAGAATTTCAATCAGTTCTTTTCAATCATGTAAAGAGATTAAAACTGAGATATGAGAGTAAGGATGGTGATCGAGCTGATTTACAGCTTCAAGGACAGAACCTATTATTCTAGCCAAGTTTGCAATTACCTGAGTAAATACCCGCCCATAAGTAATTGTTTCCTCTTTAACTCTCTCCTCTCAAACATCCATTATCATTTATCGGTTGGTTATTAGATGTTATTAATGTCCTCTCTCTCTTCCAGTTTATTCCAAACAAAGTTACTTACATGATAAATAAGTGTTGACATTCTTTCCATCTGCACGTTTTGATTTATTCAAACATTAATAAAATGAGTCGTGGTCCTTTCTCTGCTATTCCATAGATTTATTTTTTGGTATGGTCTGACTTGTTTCTTGGTCTGCTCTTGGATGATGGTTTACTGCTCGTGGAAGTAATTCTAGACTTTTATATTTACTCTGTATCTCAGACTTGGTTGTTTAATCACATTCAAGAGAGTCTTAGGTAAGGCTGATCTAATAAACGTAGAAGAGAATAAGCTGCATTCACGTATTTGACAGAGTTTAGTGGCTTCTATTACTCCTTCCATAGTTGAATATTATAGCTGGATCGTGTTTGGACCTCTGTCTCTAACAAGAGTATTTTTCTTCAGTTTTAGACAGAGTAGGGCGAGTATCACTGTTTCTTCATTGAAAATTTTTATCTCGATTTCTTGGATGATTTACATGTGTATATGTTTTATTTTGTGCTATGCAACAATACTAAAAACTGTTCTAATAGTGACATTTTATTCATTACTAGGTTATTCAGACGCATTCTGCTTGTTTCTCTTGACCTGAGTCCACCTGTAAATCACGTTATGAACTTTCTAATCAGTGTGCATTTTTAGCTTTTACTTATCAGTTTTGATGAAGAACAGCTTTCAGATTTTGGTATAAATTATAACACAAGCTTTTGTAATCTGTTTTGAAGAACCTGCATCGTCCTCTGGATCTTTGTAACTGTTGTTTTCCATAGTTATTCTTGATCTTAGCCGTCCATTATCGATGACAGTTTACCTATATGTAGTAATATCATCTAGAGAGAGATAACAAGAATCCTCGTCTGCTATATTTCAAAATTATCTACCAATAAAATATACGAAAATCTACTGACAGACTTAAATATTTTTGTCTTTCTTCTCACGGTTTCATGTTTTAACTTTTTTCGACTCAATTTTTTGATAGTTTTCTTAATCACTACTGAGTAGCCTCATTACTCATTTACATGAAATTTAATACTACCTTTCTATAGCTATTCAATATTTTATAAAGTTAAATTAACAACTTTCTTAATTCTTGATTAAAGCCACAAACCATTTGTTCATTATTGTTCTATCGGCTAAAGTTTACAACACCATGTTTAGCGTCTTTTTTTTACATTGTTATACAAACCCTTTCAAACAAGTTCAATTCTTCCGAGTTGATAGTTTGTATAATTGTTTGGTATGTTAATATTATGTCCATTTATATATCTTTGAATGATTAATCAAGTTATTGCTCAAATTTATTTAACCAGATTTATGTTTGTCACTTGCAGTTTCCTTGATTTCAAGGGGGCTAATAAGAATGATCCTGCCATCTATTGACCTATTTTTAAATTATTTCTACTTGTGTTCGTTACTGTGAGATCTAGTTAGCATTGTATCAGTTATCTGTTCATGATGAATGGTGTCACATGCTCCTTATTATACGCATTTTTCACGGTACCTTCACCATTTTACGTCAAACTAATCATGCAGATACGTTTCTTTAGTAGAAATAATAATACCTTTTCTTTTAAACGTTAAACGTATTGGTAGTAATAATTTGTATTGTACACAGAGTAGGATACATGATCAAAGTCTCAAGCGGTTAAATTGATGCAGATCAGTGTTGGAACTGACTATGACTTTTAAGTGTATTATATAGTTTGATAGACTGATAGCAGGTAGGTTAAATTATTGATTGCTTGTGGTTATTTAGGGCCATTAAGAGTTTAGGACGACTGGGTAGTTGGAAATTTTCTTTATATGGGAAGAAATGGTGTAAGACACAGTTTAAGGCTAGAATAGCAACAAGTTGGATGTTGGCAGTTTTGAGGCATGGGATTTTGGTGAACTGGGCGCAGCTGTGTATTGGTTCGACTGTGTAAATGGATGAGTTAATGATGGAGTTGAAGACATGCAAGATGAACAGAAGTTTTTATACTCCAACTCACGAGGTCACTGGAGTGAACTATGTACTGACTAACTAAGTACTTATTTGTGGCCGGCATGGCCAGGTGGTTAGGGAGCTCGACTCGCAATCTGCGGGTTCGAATCCCCGTCACACCAAACATGCTTGCCCATTCAGCCGTGGGGGCGTTGTTATGTGACGGTCAATCCAACTATTCGTTGGTAAAAGAGTAGCCCAAGAGTTGGTGATGGGTGGTGATGACTAGCTGCCTTCCCTCTAGTCTTACACTGCTAAATTAGGGACGGCTAGCGCAGATAGCCCTCGTGTAGCTTTGCGCGAAATTCAAAAACAAACAAACAAACTTATTTGTGTTACGTTAAGATGGAATTAAGGATAAGGCAATAATTATTATAAAGTCTTTATGGATTTTCATTTACGTAAAAAAGTGATGTAATGATTATAATTTATTACTACATTCTTTTTAGGTGACAATAACTTCTGACGAGAATGAATTGATGCACAGTTTAGGAAATGTTGTGGATAGATACTTGTGGGCAGTATTTTATTATGTATTTATGGTAAGGTTATGATAATATGATAGCAATCGTTGTCATGGTTAGTAACCTAAAAATCATTTACATCTAATTATTAATTAGTTACTTTTCTATTATTTGCCAGTGAAACGTACGTGCACATTAAGATCGCGGTCCACTTTGTAGAGATCATAAAGGTATCCAATCTTTTCACTAACATATCGACCCAATGGCACAGCGGTATGTCTGCGGACTTACAACCCTAGAAACTGGGTTTCAATACCCGTGGTTGACAGAGCACAGATAGTCGTTTGTGTAGCTTTGTGCTTAACTACAAACAAACATATCGACCTTTGAAAAACTAAACGTATTTCACCACCAACAACTTGAAAATAATAGACGGTAAAAACCTAGCTTACAGTTTCCAAGATAGAAGGTTACACAACCTTCTGTGTCAACACGAATTATTTCCACATGAAAGTAAATACTATTAACAGCGATACAATCCTAACTATAGTTTCACCCCTATCATCAGTACTCAGTAATCTTCACATGGAACATTTCGAAGATAACACCCTTAAAACAGTCGCTATAAGACTCAGGACTTGGCTCACATATGTTGGTGATACATTCTTAATAGGGCCACAAGGTAAAGAGAGGAATCTAGGATACTTAAACAGACAACGTCTAGCGATACAATTCACGATAGAAATAGAAACGATAACAAGTATATGTGTGTGTGTGTTTGTTTTGTAGCAGAGCCACATTGGGCTAACTTACCACTGTCCGACCAGGAGATAACGATAACAAGCTTTCATTCCTAGACGAGATGATAACTAACACACACATGGTATGTTACAGAACGTTGCAAGAAACTCACAAATATAGGTAAATACTTCGACTATCGATCAAACCACTCATATACTACCACGCCTTCCGAATGAATAATATTTAGAATACAGAAGATTTTAAGTGAAATGAAAAACAAACAAAACAAAAACTGTAACTATCCTTAACAAGAAAAACACTGAAAACACTTAATAAAGAAAATTAAGACGACAAACCAAGAATAGGTAGGAAAAAATTGCAGAGATGCATCCACATTCCCCTATGTCAGAGGTGTCACTGAAAACACATACATAATTCATGCAAACAGTATAGAGCCAGAATAGTCTTCAGATGCTGCAACACAATGGATCCGAGAACACACCAAACCACCCAAAAAGACCCATCAGAAAACAAACAAAAAACCCATTTATAACATTCTTCGTGAACGTGGACTCCTATACATTGGATAAGCAAAAAGGTCAATAAAAGTCTGAATTTGAGAGCACCACAGATATACGAGACTCTATAATAACAGTTTATCTGCAATGACACTTAATGTTGGAGAAAACCATAAAAGATAATGCAATAACACTAAAATATCGAGGTAGGAACTACACACAAGAAAAAATATAGCTAAAACATACCTTCTTAAACCAACTAACTGATAATAAACTCAGTTAATCTAGCACAGGAGCTACCAAAATCTGGACACTCCTCTTAAAACCACTCAAATAGTTAGTTAATTCAAGATCAGTTCTTATAACAAGAAGATTCAAGATTGGATTATGGTTCCAGCAGATTAGTAGTTAAAACATAGAATATAAATTAATTAGTATCTAATATAAAAATAATAACAATAAAAAATTAGCAACCAGTTACAATTAACTGATCGCATAGACTACTAACAGCACCTAGAAACAAGATTTGGGGACTGGAGCCTCTGAGCTCTAATTTCATGGTGTCATCCTGTGTGTGTTATAATTTCTGTTGTTACACTGATACAGACTTTGACATTTTTTTCTATGCAGTCAGTAGTATTTTAGTATTCTATAAATTAGTATTATAGAATATTATTAGTATTCTATAAATTTCCTTTTCTGTTTATAATATCTTTAGTGGCTGAAAACAGTTCAATGGGAGTTGTTTCATCAGATAGGGTATTTCCGACTATTTACATCCATATGATCTAATTTCTTATCCCTGACCTTTCGCTATTAACATACGTGGCCACTCAGGAAATCTACAATTACCTGTCTTTGGCAATATTTTCTTACCCCCGATCTGTTACTACAATAGTATTGGGCCTCTCGGGAAACATGCAGTCACCTGTCTTTGACAAGATTTTCTTACTAAACCTTCACCCCCATTCTAGCCCAACTGTAGTAATGAGGTAGATGCTTCTGGTTAGCGCAATGGGCTCTAACTGTACTTGTTTTTCAAGACCTTTATTATTAAATCAATTCAGCTGATTTCTTTGTTTTAGAATTTTTGGCAAAGCTACATATGGCAGGATGGGAGTAGGGCTTTGAGGAATAATACAGGAAGGCTTATATCTGATGATTTTGAGATGGCTAGGTTATTAAATTCTATTTTTTAATTCAGTATTTACTAATAAAAATTCAAGCAACATCCCTTATCCTGAGCAGCTGATAGATGAAAAAAAGATCGAACAAGATGATTGTGTTAATTGTGGACTTGTTAAGGAGAAACTGGGAAGCTTAAAGAACGATATAGCCACTGGGTCATTTAATATTTCTCTAATGATTTTGAAGGAGGTTAAAGTTTGGATGTGTACTACCTGCTACTATATTTTGTAAGTCCTTGAACAGTGAGCATTAGTAGTAAGAAAACTTTTGAAAGTCTGATAAAAGATGTTTTACAAAGCCATTTAACAAAGTTTAAAATTTCGTTGCATGGTTAGCATAGTTTCATTAAGCGCAATTTTTTTATTAATCTTTTGACTTTCTTTGAAGAAGTTACTGCTTATTTAGATGAAGGTGTGAGTGTGTAGATTTGGTATACCTGAATTTTCAGATGGCATTTTGACAAAGTTCACATAAAAGGCTTGTTAAAAAAAATTCTATTTTGGTGTGGGGAATAGGCTGGCTCATTGGATAGAAGAAAGTAGAAGGTTTTTATAAACGGAGTCTAGTCAAACTGAATTAATGTCACAAGTGGGGTACTTCTGCTCTTTATTTACATCGGAGATTTGTGTCTTTGTTTTTGAATTTCGCGCAAAGCGACACGAGGGCTATCTGCGCTAGCCATCCCTAATTTAGCAGTGTAAGACTAGAGGGAAGGCAGCTAGTCATCACCAGCCACCGCCAACTCTTGGGCTACTCTTTTGCCAACGAATAATGGGATTGACCCTCACATTATAACGCCCCCACAGCTAAGACGGCGAGCATGTTTGGTGTGACGGGGATTTGAACCCGCGATCCTCGGATTGCGATTCGAGCGCCCTGACCACCTGGCCAGATACATCAGAGATATAGATGAAGGAATTGTAAATAAATTATTTAAATTTACTGATATTAAGGCTTTGGGTGTTGCTGGCTGTTAGAAGAATACTACTGTTTCACAAAAGGATTTGGATTATTTGGTGAGTTGAGCAAATAAATAGCAGATGGTTTTTAATCATAATAAATGCAAGGTGATGAATATGGGATATTATAATTTGAATTATGAATACAATTTTGATGGAAATAACCTTAAGAAAATAATCTTGCTGTCGCACTTGATCACTCTTAAGCCATCTGAGCAATGTTTTGTTGCTAATTACAGGGTAAATAGGATTTTAGGTTGTATTTACAAAAATACCGAATATAACTCTTAAAAGAGGTTATAATTTCATTGCAAATGTCATTCGTTAGGCCACATTTGGAGTATTGTGTTTACTCTTGGGTGCCTTACACCTTAGGAAGGGAATTGAATTGTTGGAAAATGTTTCTAGAATACCTGGGATGAGAAGAAGTTAAGAACTTTGAAATTGTTTTCTTTAAAAAAAAAGAAATATCAGAGGGAATCTGATTGAGTTGTTTATGATTCTAAAGAGAATTGATAATGTTGATGCATCATCTTTTTTTCGTACTTAATGGTGGGAATGGCAGGACTAGAGGGTCACAAGTATAAATTTTGTCAGTGTAGGAGTCATCTTCAGCTAAGGCAGTTTTATTTTCCTAACAAGGCGGTTGGCCTTTGGAATGGGTTGCCTTCAGATATGGTAGATGCAGTTAACTTAAGGGAGTTTAAGGGAAGACTTAATAAATATTTGAATGATAAGGACTGGCTTTGAATGTTTTATCTTTTGTTTTAAAGTTTAGTTTAGTGGATGGGATAACTTAGACGGACCAATAAATCCTTTGTTGTCTTTAAGTATGCATATAAGAGCAATCTGCATAAAGTCATTTCTAATTTTGAACTAAGAGACAGGCAAGCTAGTCAACAACACCAACTACTAATTCTTGGGTTACTTTTATCTGAATGAATAGAGGGATTTAACTGTCACTCTTATAATCATCCCATAACCCAAAGTGCTGAATGAGTGTTGGTGGCAATGGTATAGGAACCATGAACCCTCAGATTCACAGTACAGACATACTAACCTCCAGGCTACACTCAGCCCACTTTAGATAGTATCATACCTTTCATTTTTTGTGTTTTTTTTTTTTAATTATGCACAAAGCTACACAAGGGCTATCTGTGCTCTGCCCACCACGGGTATCGAAACCCGGTTTCTAGCGTGGTAAGTCCGCAGACGTACCGCTGTGCCACTGGGGGCCATTTTTTGTGAAGGTCAATCACTAGGAAGACAATGAAGGTCTTGTAATTGAAAATTTTTTTTTCACTAACTTACTTCTTTCTATTGGCTTAGAGAAGTGCACTTACTCTAACTAGCAAAGGTCAACCTAAAACTAAAACTAGATAGTAAGCCAAATAAATGGTATTATATATAGTATGAAGTCAAAGCACTCTTGAAACGTTTTTAGTTTCTCATATATAAACTTTATTTGAGTGATTTGTTTTACAGTCATACAGTAATGCATGTATAAATTTGCTACAAGTTATCAATATTTTCTTTACTTCTTATCATGCAACTAGTACTTATGATAAAAATGATTAGTTTTTGAGCTCAAATAAAATATTCCTCCATCAGAAACACTTTCAATTTACTTTCTACAAATACCAGTATGTTGAGATAAGTGAAAAAATCTTCAGTATATTAGTCAATACATAAAAAAGCTACGGAACCACAAATGACACAGAAATTATAAATATTTGATTAACCACGGCTGCTACCAGTGATATAATTTGTGTGTGTGTGCTAAACAATAACTTTTATGTCTTAAAATACATATTTTTCTCTCATATACTAGTGCAAACTATCTTTATCTTCAGACCAAGTGGCAGCTAGTATGCTATGGGAGGGTGTGCGCATTTAATTAGAAAGGAAGTGGTAAGTTTTGGAAAAGGTAACCAAAGTTGATTAACTTCTAATCAATATTATGGAATGTCATTGTACATTAATTGTTAAATAATATGACAGTGCATTATTATGAAACATTCTCACAAAGTTAACATTTTCCTAATCTGAAAACGTATTTCCAATAGATACTCATCTTTAAACACAGAATAGCTATATCACTTGCATGTCTGCTTGAGATTTGCATGCCACTAGCCTTGAGTTAACTCCAACCTAAAATTCATGTGCTTAACGTGAACTGCACTGGTATATGAAGACGTCATCATGCAACAATAACCATCATGCAATAATAATAGGAGGGCAATACAACTTCCAGGTGCAGTAACTCTCTTTGAGCAACTGCACTCGAAATAACTTCATTTTTAGACAAAGCAAGAAAAAAGTGGACCAGAAGTGGAGAGGCTGGATGAGATTGTGTCACCTCTACGCATAGAATAGCTAGAACTGGTAGAAGGGCTGGTGCAAATATAAACCTAGATGAGCTCTCTTCAGAAAGTGCTGAAAGGAAAGCCCATTGAGTGTGACAACCAATGGCATAGACTTCAAAAGGGCACAACTGTTGGAAACCACATTTCATCTCGACTAGGGTATGATATTTGCCCGAAATGTAATAGTGAGAGAGGCAAATAAACCTGAAGTATCCAGTGATGAGCAGAATAAGAACATGATCACCCAAGCACTTGCACACAAGTGTTTGGATATCCAATAAGTGTGGTGTGCTTCGAGCAAAATCAGACCATACAGGGTGTGTAGCACACCTCGATTCAACTGAACAGACTTAGGCTGCAGAAGGAAGGCACAATAGCTGTTTGAGGTGTGACCTGCAATACACTGACAGTGTCACCACTACCCCATTTCTCACTGTACTAAGCTCAATCAGTGAAGAACTCTCTAAGTTCCATTATCTCAGCAGCTAGGAACTGGTAAGTGGCAAGGCTCTCCCACGATCCAGTTGAAGAGAGGGGAGAATTCACGATGTGGAGACCCAGAGAAGTGTCCAGATCTCCAATGGGTGTCTACCAGAAATGTCTTTTACTGGAGACAGTGCAATGTCAGACTGTAAACAAATATTTTTAAAAGTTGGCAAGCATGAGTCAAAAAAGGGGCAGTCACTTACTTCCCTGGTGCCAGCTTTTTCTATGATTGTCCATGAAATTGTATGGTCTGGATCAGGCAACTGAATAATTTTGTATATCATGAGGATACCTCTAGTGGTCTTGTGGAATACCACATCTAGACAATGGGCACTGGGCTGAGCAAATTTCTGTTACTTCTGGCCCAATGCAGATTTTGGGAAATAAGTATACCTTGGGAGGCAAAACCAGCTACGTGGTGGGATCCTGTTAGACAGAAAGGGAGATAAGAGGAAAACATACCCATTTTAAAAATGGTGGGCTGATTGAAGAACGTCAACCAAAGGAGATAAAATCCTTCAGGAGACGAAACAGCCAGTTGATGAAGATAATGCACAAAGAATATATGGGGAGATGCTCCCATGCCTGCTTGGAGTATGTCAACCAAAAAGGAAAAATGAGAAGCAGGAGAATAAGACAGGTGAAAAATCTGATGGGCCAACATATGAAAGATAATGTAAGCATCAACATCCACGGGAAAATACACCATCCAGAAAAACTGATGGACCCATCTACTAAGGGTAGAAGATGAGAGGTCTCTGGATGAAGAGGGGTCCCAGGGTAGAAACAGACAATGGTGGTGATGCTGAAAGTGAAAAGTTTGTGCCAAGTACAATGAACAGTCTGAACTATCATAGAGGTGAAAGATAGAAGAAAGAGATAGGAAAGAAAGAATGGTCACTCTCCCAAGCAGCTAAAGTCTTAGAAAGAAAGGACTAGTCTGAGTGGGAGAGTAAATAAGTGTGATGGAATAAGAGAGCAAAAAGCATCAGAGATATATAGCTATCTTAACGATGGTGACCACAGATGAGGAGAAATAAGTAAGTATTAAGATAAAGATGGTACAAAGAACAAGAAGTCAATGGCTCAAACAGGGCACGTGTGAAAGTGCAACACCACATTAAGGTCCCAGTCAGGCAAAGAGGACAGTGAAGAAGGAAGGATCAGAACAGAGTGAAGAAGACAGGGAAAGAAACACCCTATGGTAACAAGAAATGCAATTCATGTTATACACGTGACTTTTAGGTGTAAATTAGCTCAAGACTACTGGCATGTAAATCACATAGGCAGACATGCAAGGGATATAGCTATTTCCTTTGTGATGATGTAGTTTCACAAATATTTTTTTTTACTTATTGGTATTATTATTATTATTAAGGCATTAGAAAATTTTTATGGCTGAGATACATATTATCTTTATGTTTTGCCTTAATTTTATTGTACTTTAGTTTTCAATTTCTTTTTGTCATACACTTTTTATAATAATTTGGAATCTAAAACTTGAGTAGGGGGGCACAGTATCTAAACTGGATGGCACCCATGGCACCAGTCCTATTTCTATAACTCTGGTTATTCTTCAACTTATGTCTAAGACAAAAGAAAAAGAAATGAATAAATTACTCAACTAGACATGGACAGGTATCCAACCATTTTTATTTCCATATGTTCACATACTATAAAGAACTATTACAATCCTCATTTTTGTAAACAGTACAGTATAACATTTGCTTGAATGTTAAATTCCCCCACCCCCCAAAAAATAACTTGGTACATTTAACATCTTCTCATGTTCTACACAATCAAACCAAATATACACAAAAAGTACAAAATATAGGCATCTATACATAAAAAATACAATGTATGCTATTTATTACTTCAAAATACCTCAATGTCAATGACAATAGACTGAAAGTGACAGCAGTCTGTGAATTGCAATCTTTGATTAAATGAACACCCAAGCTTTTATACAACCATGAAATCACACAGTATAAAATTTTTCAATGGCAGTAATAAATCTTTAAAAATATGACAATTTATTCCTTCCAAAGATTATCATAAAAACTGTGTAAAGTTTAGGATAAAATCATCCAAGATTTGTTTGAGTAGTTCTAAGAACTTAAGTGTGAAAGCTAAGAAGAAAATGTAATAATAATTCAGCTACATGTAAAATGTTTGGCAAAAGGCTCAGGTATTAATAAAATATTGAATAGTCCTCTCACTTCTTTTTTTGCACTTTCTAAGTGTGTTTTTGCTTCATATTTTTAAAGATTTGGTGTATGACTTTTGAATACACAAAACTGAATTTTCCTTAACATATTTTCTGAAGTTTTTAACAGACTAACAATTAAAGAATTTAATAGATATTTTGAATCACAATGGTGGTAAAAACTAAACATGGTATACCTCTAGAATAGGTCTGTTTGATCTCCACCAAACACAGTCATAAGTGCAGAGGAAGTTACAAAAATCATGACGTACGTCACTAAGTAGTTTAGAAAAAAGCATAAGTATGGCATGAAATTGGAAGGACTTAGAAAACAAAACTAAGAGCCGCAAAAATGAAGAACGTGACAGAAAAGTGGGAAGAACAAAGTCAGTAATATGACCATCCATGCAGAGACATAGCGTAACGTTGAAAAATGTATCACCGCCTATTTTTTAAAACTGAACTGTAGAATATTATAAACCCTCGTGACTTTTCCTAAAATATATAGTTGAATTTAATTTCAAATTGTTTTACGTTGCCAAATAGATACTTCTTTGTCCTACTGAATTTCAAATTGTTTTACGTTGCCAAATAGATACTTCTTTGTCCTACTGAATTTCAAATTGTTTTACGTTGCCAAATGGATACTTCTTTGTCCTACTGAATTTCAAATTGTTTTACGTTGCCAAATGGATACTTCTTTGTCCTACTGAATTTCAAATTGTTTTA
>NW_013665669.1:1029431-1031079 GCF_000517525.1 Limulus polyphemus | reverse complement strand
AATACTTTTGCACAGTACTGTAACTCATATTGGTACTGCAAAACTTCCAGTAATGGTTCAATGTAGTGCAACTCAGGTTTTCATTTCTTCGGGAATAATAATGTCTGAACTTTGAACATACATTTAAGAAACTTCCCTATTTTTCTAGACCAAATGTGCATTCCTTATGGTTATTTCCTAGTGAAAGCTATGACTTGATACAAACATTACAACATATTCTAAAGTTTTCCTCATTAACATAACATAAACTTGTTAAAAAATGCAGCCAGTTTATAGACATGTATCCAAATTAAAATGTCTTTTACAGTGTTAACTGAAGCAATGTGGTGATGTCATAAAGTTAAGAACAGTTGAAGCAAAGCACTTTTCACTTACATAAACCTTCTTCAATTGAATAGAATAAAAATCACAGTTAAAATAGTTACTCATCCACTCATCAAAAGATCAGTAAAAGCATCTTTGTTTATCAAATACTGAAAAATACATGAAATATGAACAAAATAAGATTCATTATTTAAAGAAGAATGACATATTCTCTCATATTATACAGTAAGTTTTAATACATAATTCTTCTTCTTGTTAGTAACACACAAAACATGCAAAAATTATGGGCCCTAAGCAAAAATTTCATTCCTGTGTTACATGTAGACAAATAAGACTACCTGCAACTCCAAATGGATTTATTTTATTGGGTCCAAATTTTTAGAATCTTCTAATTATATACACTATGTAATTCAAACAAATAGTTAAGTGTATCAGGGAGGCAGTAGCACTGCCTATGTAAGGATGGCTCAGATTGTTCATCAAAATGGTTTTTATATACCTCCTCAATAGATGATCAGAACTTTACAATACTATACAGTTTTTACTTTTATAACAATATCTACATAATGACTGAGTCACAAATTCTGGGAATTTTTTTAAATATCATTGCAAAAAAAGGTTTGAATTTCTTATTCTTCTTTCTTCTGCTTCTTTTTTTCATTACATGATAACTCAAGAACCAAAACAATGTGAGGTGACATTTTTAAATGGAGTATTCACTTTATAAGTATTACCAATAACTAGTAGTAATTTAAAAAATAATAATAATTACAGTGTAAATGATGTTTCATTACACCTTGAAAGTATCTTTCTTACAGAAATTTAGTGTTCATTTAAAAAGCTTAAGTACAGGGTGAAACAGGAATTACTAGCCAATAATAGATAAACAATAAATATTACAGTTGGAACCTCATTGTATTTAGAACTTTATTATAGACAGAACTTTCCAAAGTCTATTGAAACACTGCATTGAAAAACAACAACAATCAAACAAATAAAGAAAAAACTTTTCAAAAAAAGGAAGTAAATGGGATGGATAATATTAATCCTTCAAAAACAATGCAAACAAAATAGCAGAGATGGCATTTGCATCATCCCTACATAACAACACAGGCAAGAATTAACATACAGCAATATATATACACATAAGAGGTCATCAAGAAATTAATTTCGCTTTTTTTTATGTTTCGTATATCAAAACAGAACATTTATTAAATGAAATAGTCTCCATTCTTATCAATGATGCTTTTCCTTCTTACAATCAGGTTGTTAATGCCCTGATTAAAAAATTCACTTGGCTTAGAAGTAAAAAACATGTCGATAT
>NW_013665669.1:1027765-1028859 GCF_000517525.1 Limulus polyphemus | reverse complement strand
ACATGTCGATATCCTCTTTAACACCTTCCACATTTCTATACGTTTTCCCATTAAGATGGTGTTGCAGTGAATGAAAAAGATGATAATCTGATGGTGCCATACTTGGAGAATATGGTGGGTGAGGGAGAACTTCCCAACCCAACTCCATAATCTTGTCTTGTGTCAAACATGTGACATGTAGACATGCATTGTTGTGTAGAAGAAGAACACCTTTCTGATTGACGAGTGAAGAGCATTTCTGATGAAGGACTTGATTTAAATGTTCCAGTTGCTGACTACAAAACTCTGCATTGACAGTTTGCTGTGGATTGAGGAGTTCGAAATAAATTACTCCTTTGATGTCCCACCAAATGCAAAGCATCACTTTCTGTGGATGGAGTCCAGGTTTTGGGGTCGGAAGTGAGCCATTGTTTTTGGCATTTAATATTTGCATAGAGAATCCATTTTTCATCACCGTTGACAATTCTGTCCAAAAATAGTTCATGTGAATTTCGTGCCAGAAGAGACAAAGGTATGTTCACACGTTGGAAATGATGACCATCAGAGAGTTCGTGAGGCACCCAAACACCTTCTTTAAGGAGTTTTCCCATGTTCCTTAGATGTTTATACATTGTTTCATGATAAACATGCAATTTCAGAGCCATTTCACGGGTGTGCTGTCTTGGGTTTCACTCAACAAGCATCTTCAGAGCATCAATATCAATTCCAACATGTCGGCCTCTACCATCACAGTTTTCAAGGCTAAAGTCACATGAATGAAATTTGCTGAACCATCGTTGACACTCATGAACGTTCAAACCATTTCCATGAACTTCTTTGATATTCTTTGTGGATACAGAAGCGTTGTTCCCTCCTTGTATTCAAACAGCATTACATGCCGAACGTGTGTCTCATCGTGTGCCATCACTATATGAGATTAGAATATACTAATCTTTACACATTATACAGGCTACACTAATGTGGCATTTAGGCGATTTGTTTAAGTAATATACGCGATAAATATTTTTTGGGGGGTGGTCAATGAAAGTATTCCAAAACGCTACATTAATTTCTTGACGACCTAATATATATATATATATATATATATAACTATT
>NW_013665669.1:1016823-1027755 GCF_000517525.1 Limulus polyphemus | reverse complement strand
ATATATATATATATATATATATATATAACTATTGAATCACAATGGAGTTTACTTTATCCTATTTTTGCCTGTGCTATTATGTAGGGATGATGTAAATGCCATCCCCTACTATCTTGTGTGCATTGTGTTTGAAGGCTTGATATTAGCCATCCTTACATTTACTTCTTTTTTTAGTGTTTCCTTTACTTTAATATACTTCATTTGAGTATAAATCTTAAACAAAAATTTGCAGTCAACTGTAAAGCCAACAGAAAAGAATGCCCACAAAGTTACAGTATATCTTGTATAATATATACTAAAATACAATGAGCTTAGCTCATTTTAAAGAATTAAATAATTATTTCAGTCACAAAAATATGTCCAAAATAATATAATATTTAAAGTTAATATCAACAATGCCATAACTTTATACCTGATTTCATACCTGTTCTGATACACCAGATAAGAAAAAATATTTTGTAATGGACAAAAAAAACAACAAACCCACAAGAAATAGAATTACATATTTAACATCATAAAGTGATATAATTTAAAGTTGCCTGTATTCTTGGAAGTGAATATCATTATTTCATCACATTTATACCCCTACTTGCATCCATTTAGAAACTGATAGTTTTCATTGCATGTTTAGATTACTAGACTATGGCTTCTCAAAGCTGAGACAAATGTAATTACAGCACACCATGACAACATAGGAGAAACAGTGATTGGCTAAACTTGATAAAACTACACCTATGTTGAAATCACAATATCAAATTGGGACTATTTTGTTCAAAAGTATTTCAAGTACCATTTTATACTCAGAAATTTCCTAATGTTTTTGATCCAAGCATGTTGAAATCAACCCAAAATCAAAAAATATTTTTTTTTTGTATAAAGATGTTAGATAAATAAAACTTTTTACTGAATAACCTTCAACTCTGAAGTTGTTTTATAAATGTGTGAAAGACAATAATAAACTTATTTTCTATGCTTTTTTAATTCAATGATGTGATTTGCCCTCGAGGTGGAATGAACTCATCGTGGCACAATAAAGTTGAAATGATTACTTCTACAATATATATATATATATTGATTTTAAAACTATTTGTTACTGTTAACGTTTATAAATACATTTTACTTATGAAATGAAAAAACATAACTTCAAATGTTCATAAAGTACACTACAAAGAATTAATTGCATATGTAAAGCAAAACACACTCAAGTCAGCTTTAGCTGGAATACAGGCAAATTGTAATTCACAGAAATTACAGCACTGTTCATACTTTCTCGGTAATCACAGTACTGCTTTACAAACTGAATCTTCTAATGCTATTGTGCAAGTACAATAAATTTTAAAGCAGGTATGGCAGTCAAATGACACTATTTCATGTTGTTCTACACTTTATTCATAACTGTATGAAAAATTAATTATTGCACTTTCAGCTAAGGCAATTATGTGTGTTCTATTGAAACTCACAAAACACACCTGAAAATATAAAAGTTGTCTTACCTAGCCTATCTCAGGCAAAAACATTTTCAAATAAAGGAAAATAAGCAAAGAGGCAAATTAAACCAATAATTAAGACAATTAAATGAGGATCCATTACAAACATAAAATAAACATGATTTTTAACATAACATTTTTCAATTTCTCTAGGGTAACAGGTTCATCATCTATCAAAATAAATGTGCAAAAACAAACATCAAATGTTAAAGATACATGTATGCTCTACCAAAATGATTATTTATGATTCTACATTAGTATGATGGTAATCATTGTAAAATACTTTATAGCTCAAATATGTCATAGCACATGTACAAAACTTGCTCAGAAATATAAGGCATCTCTATAAATATTCCTTTTTACAATATTTCCTGGCATAAAGAAGAGTAATTACCTGATGAAACTTTGAAAATAATTTCAAGCTTGCAGGCTTATGTTCATTATCAAAATTAACAGTGATGAAATGAGATAATAGCCAAAGCACTGCACCAAGTCCAGTTAAATTATATCCCATATATACTGAGGTTCACTGAAGTTCTTAAGTCTTTTAAATTTTGTTATGGTATATAACACTTTATGCTGGTGAAGTATGACCTGTAGATTGAATGTTTTTGTGAAACTACATCACAATAAGAATGGTAACATTTTTTTTTTATTAATCCAATTTACATATAACATTATATTTGCTTTGCTTTTGTCCTAAGCAAATAACACTGGCAAAGCTTACAGTTTAATAGCAGCCTTTAGTCATGTTGAGATATTTTATACTAATTCACATTGTGTGTTTGTGAATTTGTTTGTTCACAAGCTTCTCTTACACGTTTCGGGTCGAGGATGACTAAACTTGGCAGGTAGGACACAAAGTGCCAAGGAAGTGTCCTTATCTATGTAGTGTAGCCCATCTATCCTTACTTATTTGGGGCAGGTTTGCAGGATTGCTGAACTCGAATCTGGCAATGAATTTTGTGTTCTTGGCCCACCTCAAGCTCCTGAGGGTACCATCCTTGAAACTATGTTCATACCCCCACTCACAAGCTAGTGGAACAAACACGGCACACATGCTCTTGTTACACAGATGAGTGTACTAACAGGGATTTTTACTAGGTACACATCCCTCTTGGAGTAGCTATATAAGTAACTGGGGATAAAGGAAGAGCTTGATCAGTATACTGGAGACTCTGTGAATCAAAGAGGCATTTGAATCATGGAGCAGAGCATGGGTATTTTATACTATTTATACTAAATCAAAACCTGCTCCCTATGACACAATATTTTATCCTTGTATCACATAGGTTTTATACACTGAATATTGTATAAAATATGAAAAATTCATATACAACCAGATAGGCACTCAGTAGAGCACATACCTCCTACATGCAGCGTTGATCATATTTGTCTCTCAAAAAATAGGAAAATGTGTCTGTATGTCCATCGTTATCAATGGACACAGACTATTTTTGGCAGGACAATGAAGATTAATATTCTACATATGCCCACCAAGATTCATCAAAATCCAATAATCTTTAAATGAGTTATAGAGCAAAAATAGTGTGAAAAATGGGTCCCTATGTTGAAAGATAGGTTTTTTTGTTGGATTTTCATGACCTTGAACTTTGACTCTCCAAAAAGTAATTACTTCTAAGTTGGGTCATAGTTCAAATCAAAATCCATTCAGCTGTTTTCGAGAAATCTTGCTGACAAACACGCAAACAAATACACACACACACAGGTGGTGGAGGTAGTAAATGAGAGGTTAATGTTTGAAGTTAAACAAAACTGCAGTGTAATTACTTTAAATAAAATATTCATTAAAAAAAGTGTAAATTGTGCTATGTTTGATCTCCAGAAGACAATGACCTATATGAATATATCAAATGCATTTATAAAATTCTTTGAACATGAATAAACAATGTGTGTGGTTTAGATTTTTTTAACATATTTATATAACCCTCTTATTTTGCTGGATATTTATCTGTTATATAACTATCTAATTCTCTATACATTCATAGATGGTGTAAACATTATACGCAGACTTGTTTTTAGAACAAAGAGGAAATATAGAAGGTATACACATATATTCATACATTTGCAACAGTATTTATAAAAATGCATAAAGAGAATTATTTCAATTTTTTTTTATAACTAAATAACCAACGTTAAACATTTGTAATGCATACCTTGTGTTTGTTGTTTACTAGTAACAGCAAAGTCTCATCCAATCCTTGAACAAACAAGTTCCTGAAGAAAATATTTTCAGCATAATTTTAATAGTCTAAAAAGAAACACTTCCAATTTATATATATATATATATATATACCAGCACTATTTATACCTTACTTTTAAATTCCCAATTTACAAAATTTAGAAACATCTAATCTTTTACATTTTTAGAATTAACATAACAGCCAACTGGCAAGAAAAGGCTTTTTTTTTTTCATGCTTCGACTAACCTTACAAAATTTGTTGATTGTGCTATCTTATTTGAGTGTATGGTATTTATGTCAATTGTAGACTGACATAGGATATGAAGAATGCATTAAAAACTTTTTGATGTGCTTTTCGGTCATGAAGATATCACCAACGAAACAAAACTCTAGACAAGTAATATTCATGGTCAGAAAGTATAAATATATATGTAAATGCATTGGAGTATACTTGAATTTTAAAAAAGTATTATATGGTGTTCTGAGTTCAAAACATGCACACTTGTATTAATGTAAGCAATAAAACATTACGAGTTTAATAACAAACTGTATAGGAGTTTTTTATAAGCTACTTAGAGTCCATATAGAAAACTACAGAAAAAAATGCCTTTATAGATCAGAAGAACCAGATCTATCATACTGCATAAAATGTGTTGCCACTACTGTGCTTTGTGTGGGATTGATTTTGGATGGGTGTACAAGTTTTACTTCCTTATAGACTAGAAGCTAGTGCAAATTTGGCCAGGCTGGTGAACAGTTCACATTCCAGATAGCAAAAGCAGTTCAAACATCTATTCAGAATTAAAAAAAAAGATAATACTGGATAGCTTTGTTTGGGAATCAACCCATCCAAAAAGTTTCCCTGACTTTAAATGCTTTAAATGCTTTACTAAATCAATATGCTTAAAAACTGTATATTTAGTTACATTATTTGATATTTTCTGTAGCTAATTTTAATAGTTTTAAGTAGTATCAGAATGTTTTCTTTGATTGGAAAGATATCTTACCACACAAGCTTGTTTTGCACACTGTGCAATTCAAGGAATATACTATCATCAATACCATAACTGACAATGTCCACTTTTTCAGGAATATGAAGAATATTCATCAGCAACAAAAGACAGTTATTCACATATGAACAATCAGATTCCTCAAGAAAATCTTCCTTTTCCTGTATGAAAAATATGTCTCATAAAACAGCAAAATATATACTTCATTTATCTATTAGTTAAAACAGTTTGACCTTCATACATGTTCACATAATTATTTGAACAAATAATTTTACATTTGTAGAATTAAAACAAATTTCAAACATATACTTACCTCTGAAATACTAAAATACTTTTCTTCTGAAGTTGCTTTTAGGCTGTCCACAATTATATCACTTTAGGTCCTGAATGTTCTTGACACAAAGAAGAATATATTTACACAGAATTCTCCATTTTCTCACCTTCCATAAGTCAGATTTCTATTTTTAAAGTCATGATGATGCAATATATTCCTTTAGTTGTGGGGATAAAGGTGGGAATATATTCTAGAAGTAAGTACCCATTTGAAATTCATCTTAATTCAAAAACTATAAAACTCAAATCAGGTAGATTTACCTCTGACGTACTAAAAGCCAGAATACCCACATTGAAATGAGAAGGATACTGCAGTGTCTTAAGGAACAGACTCGATTCATCAGCGAATCAAGTGAAGTGGACCAACCTCTAGGAGACTGGGCTAAAAGTTAGGACATTCAGAAAGGTATTCTTCTCAGCAGGGTGCCTCCTCTCCCTGGACACCCACTAATAAGGTATATATGTAAATAGGAATGGGAAAAACAATGAAGGTTAAAGAAAAAAAATTAAAGAAAGATATTACATAATCCTCATCCTGGTTGGAGCTATTAGTCACAATATGAAGAACATGCATTTCATTTCCAATGTCTCAAATTTTTCAAGAGGATGTGCATGTCAAGATGGGAAAGATACCTGCCAATGCATCATTAGCCACCATATGGTGGCTTATGTCCACTTCCATAGGACATCACCTTGTGGAGCTCTGGCATACAGGGTGGAATTTGTTCAGGACAAATGCAAAGGTATATGTAATATGCTAGAGTCCTAACTGGACAAACTTCTACACAAAGTCTCATATTATAAAGAATGAGACCACAATTTCTTAATTTATTTTATAATACAAAATTACTGATCAACGTTAGATACTCCTGGAATTCTTTACAGGAGTATTGGGTAGTATAGAAATACAACACAGGTGTGGGCCAAGTGATAAATAAGCAGGTAACAGACAAAAATTAACTAACATGGTAGAGATTCTATTTGGTTTGAAGAACCACAACCAGACACAAAGGAAACATAAAGTTCACAAGACAGCAATAAGATGTAAGTAGAGTTTCAAGAACATATTAGAAGTTGTCCTTTATAGAATACTGTAATCAAGCTGCCAAAGAGATTGCCAAATGACAACTTTAGTGAGATGTGACCCAAAATTCACTTTTATGGTGTTCTAGAATATCACAATAAACAAGATGGATCAACTGCACAATCTAATTTGTCAAAATAGTCCAAAGAAGATCCAAAGAGAATAATTAATCCTATGGTTTAAACAACATTTTTCAAGCCTTCCTAAAAGATTCAGTAAGGGTGAGATAACAACAAATATCCTTGACTGGAGAAAGAACAGAACAAGAATCAGGATCAGAAAGGGTAGGTAACACAAAAGATTAAAAAATATATATAGGCTTGAAAGTGAACATGTTTAGAATGAAGCCAAGAAAAAAGAAAAACAGTAGCAAAACAAAGACTGCAAGAATGAGTACCACCTTGATTACTGACATAAGCCACCATTACAGAACTGCCTGGTGAACCATATAAAATGGTGGTTGTATTAAAGGCAAAAACTTGAGACAATAAGTTCAACAGCCCAAAATTCTAATATACTTATGACAGCTTTTGCTTTTCAAGGAGCCCAGGAACCAGAACAACAGCAATTTATTAACACAGTGCTCAAATCTGTAATAGAGGTATCCATTAAAAGGAAGAAAGGGAGACCCAGCTCTCAATAAACTCTTGATTCAATCAAAACAGGCTTGATAGTGATGAGACATACAGTTATACTATGTGATAATGTCACAGGTGAGTAGGTTAGAAGGGACCAAATGACATAGTGAAGAGAAGCCCTTTCTCCCAAAGCAGAAAGGATGTATTTGGTGGTAGATGTAGAAGACAGATGAGTATGAACACAAGACTTAAACTGTGTTGATCCAAAATACTTGATGTACCAAATACTGCACTGGTACTAAATGGAACCTGGATTTGTGGATAATCTACCCAAGAGACTTGGCTAACTGGGTGGTCAAATGAGGGTGTTGAAAAGACTGAATGGATAAATGTGTCAGAATAAGCCAATCATTTATGTAGAAATGATAATCAGTGTTGAGTGAATGAAAGAGAACAGTAGAAATTGACTATTCAATACAAAATGTAAGGGTCTAAGGTCAAGCCAAATGGAAAGGTGGTGAACTGAGAGACTAGCCTCATATGGAAAAAAGGGCAAACACGGACTACTGAAAAATGAATTAGGATATGCAGATAAGCATCTTCTATATCCACCTTTAACATCCAATGCCATGATGAAGAAATCTGCATAACTTTATATTTTACATTTTGAAATAAGATGACTCTAGGTGATGATTGATTTAAGACAGGTCCATGGGTCTCCAAATTCCTTGATTTTTTGGGAAACAAAGAGATGGAAGTAAATACCAGGAGAAGAATAAGAAAATACTTTAACAGCCCTTTTTGAAGGAGATTTGAGACTTCCTGATTTAAAAATTGTAAACATCTGGATTGGAAGGAAAAAGAAAAGATAATGGGTGAAGAGAAAGAGGATGAAGAAACTAAAGGTAAAGGTCAGACTGAAGGATCTGATGAACAAAAAGATCCTAAAGCCAAGGATCTTGCAAATATACAAATGATCCAAGAAGACCCACCCAAACACTGTCTAGAACAGAATAGTGTCACGGAGTTGGTCAAGAAGACCCATCTTGCTTACTTCTATGTTTGACTATACTAGAGGGTGAAAAGAAAGAGTACAAGTTACAAATGGTGACTGAGAGGTCAATGAGGTGAGAGAAGCCAGAGTATGAACAGTACTTACTGGTTGTCCTAAAGAATAACAACCAAAAGACAGTTAAAAGGTCAGAACCTTAATCAGCTTCCGCTGGTGTGCTTTTCCAGAATGAAAAATAAGTTCATGTGAAATTCCTGCAAATAGAAAATGATGCAAGAAAAAAAAAGGCTCTTTTGAGTTCAACAGAAATATTAGTGGAAGACAAGTACTGTGCAATACAGCCCAATTGGCTAAGGTATCAAAGAAATGTAATAGCCGCATGGTATTGGAAACAACATGAATGAGAGCTGCAGCCAAGGAAGACTACAAGGTACAAATTTAGTAATTTGTGATATAATCAGAAGAATGAGAGCAGCTGGTAACTAATAACTGCACTGAAGAAACAAAGTTTCAAAATGAGACAAACCAAACATGCAAGGCAGAAAACCAATGACGAGTCAAAGTCGCTAAGACCACATGGCAGACCTCCCCCAATAATTGACCTGAAGACTAAGAACTTGAGAAGAATGATGTGTAGTAAGTACTGTAGAAATGGAGTCAAAATAGGGATATGTAACTTGAGAAAATAACAGACACTATTTTAGCCTTGTTTGTTTATGTCTTTTTAGAGTCCCTAGTTGTTGGCTTGAAAATATAATCTTTGCATTTTGATTTAACGTGTTTCTGTACTTTTTTGATGATCCCTATTCCCCCTTTCTAAATTAACAATTTTTACTAATCTTTTTTTAATGGAGAGTAAATTTTAAGCTACATATGTGCATATGCCTCCAGTTGAATGTTACTTGTTTTTCAAGCATTTACTGCTGCATTAGCTTTTTCCCACTCAACCACCACACTGAACTTATTCAAATTAAATAAAGAATATACAACAAAAATAAACATATGTATTGGTATGCAACTACAACAAAAAAAATGGAAAGTTGTTCTCAAAGGACCTTCTTGAAGGCAAAAATTGTATCATCACAGATTTAATAATTCGCTTCCATCAATGTCACAGTGTAATGTAACAAAAGATAAGCAGCAACAAAGCAATCTCATCAGAATAGAATAATGTTTCTTCTAAGATAATACAACACAGATTAATGCAATGTAAGCACACTCAGTGACATGCTTACCTTGTTAGGTCTACATGACACATATGTATGTCCTTCAATAGCCTGCTGTGCACAAGTGTTTGTTAGAAGAAGGCAATAGCTATATGAAATAGTGCTACATGCAGTGGTAATAAATACTGAATATGTACTCACAATTTCAGCTAGATATAAGAAAGAGAAGAAAGAATCACCACCATCATCTGAGTAGGGAATCTAGTATGATATTCATCTCCTGCTAAAAACATGCTGAAATATAGTCACAGAAATCCATGTAGATACAGCAAACTTGAGTAACAATGAACAACAGTGACTCAAGTAATGATATGCAACAGCAAAATCAGGAATCTTTCATGTGGCAGTTTCCAATTAATGTGCTGGAAAATGCATAAGTTGTAGTTTCCAACTTATGCACATGCTAGAAAAACACTGTATTTCTAGATTTTGGTGCAAAATACCCAGCTGATTTTGCTGTAGGCTTGTGAAACAATAATAATATGAACAAATGGGCAAATTTTGCTTGTCTACAACCGTGAAATCACTTATTTTTGCTAATTATCAATGTTTGGCTGATCTTAGCTTTTCAAAAAGAAGGTTTTGAGTGTTGTTTCAAGAATAAATCTGCTTTTTAATGTTGTTTTTGCCCAAATGTTCTATTAGAGTTTTGAGCAAATTCTTGTGTGATTCCTATTATGAACCACTATCATAATTCATGATATATTACAGTGTCTAGTTAAACTACTTAAACCTGATGATGAGAAAACCTTCTCCAAATACTGCACATTTGTTACTGCACTAAACTTTAAATAGTTTTCTTTGTTACCCATTTAACCCATCTCTAAACTGTATACTCACCTTATCTAATGTTATCTGGTGTCTTTTCATAGAAGACAATTAGCAAAGCTATAGCTGATATAATTTAACAAATATTTTTACAATTCACAACAAAACGAAAATTTACAGAAACTATAAAAAAATAATTCTTAAACTTGTACTATTACTCTATTATTACTGTGATAGTCTAATTTTTGCTCTAGCCCAGAGATTCTCAAACTGTAGTATGCATACCACTGGTGGTACGTGGAGCTAATGTCGATGGTATACGACACAATTAATATAAAAAACCATATTTGTAATACGCCCTATATGAGCTTTCCACATACATATACATATTACTCTCCTTTCTTATAGAGTCACCCTCTACTTGCATAGACTCGCCAGTATTTTCTTTCCTTAACATTGACAAAAATGGTACCATATATTCTTCAATTGTGCCAGGAAAACAATCACATCCTTTGCATAAATAGGTAGGTGTTAAAAATATGAATTTTTGTCTTTTTTTTTTTAATTAGGTCTGGGTTTGTAATTTTTAAAAATTAAAGAAACAGTGGAATGCAAGTCTGAAATGTCTGAGAAACACTGCTCTAGCCAATCATATGTACTTTCTTTACATCTTTTTTAAAAGCTGTGTTCTATTAGTAAATGACTGAACCACTTGATGAGACATCATGACAAGGTTTCAACCTGTGCAACAGCTAAGGGAAACTCTTGAAAATCAAGAAATGGATAATATATTCTCAAATGGTGATAGTCCTTAGTAAAATTAGTTATTCTTTTGGCTGGGAATAAAAATTAAAAAAAAAAAACAATTGACAAGTAGGTTGTTTTGTTTACAGGCAAAATTCTTTGCGGCTTCTTGAAAATCAAGAAATGGAGAATATATTCTCAAATGGTGATAGTCCTTAGTAAAATTAGTTATTCTTTTGGCTGGGAATAAAAATTCTAAAAAAAAAAAACAATTGACAAGTAGGTTGTTTTGTTTACAGGCAAAATTCTTTGCGGCTTCTTGAAAATCAAGAAATGGAGAATATATTCTCAAATGGTGATAGTCCTTAGTAAAATTAGTTATTCTTTTGGCTGGGAATAAAAATTCTAAAAAAAAAAAACAATTGACAAGTAGGTTGTTTTGTTTACAGGCAAAATTCTTTGCGGCTTCTTGAAAATCAAGAAATG
>NW_013665669.1:1008408-1016813 GCF_000517525.1 Limulus polyphemus | reverse complement strand
CTAAACTGTTGTAGATGAAAATGTATCATACATGCAAAGTAGTACAGAACCTGTAACAACTTGAAAATAATATGATCACTAGAATTCCACAGGTTTCTCTCTACAAATTTCTAAAAGACTACTGTACTAAATGTAAAAAACTTTTGTTGATGAAAATAAATATATTGCCTTGTGACATTTTCAAACAACAAATTTTTATATAAAACTAATAAATGTTATCTCCTTAACTTATTTAGCATGAACTCGGTCCCTGGGACTGACCTCGTAACCATTTTGTGCTTGTTATAGTTTTCATGCTATAACTTTTAAATTAGTAAGTGCATGTTCACAAAATATGGCAGATTATCAGTAAACGTTACAAGGCTTTCATACACAAAATATAAGATTTTTTTTATTAAGTCTTAAGGTTTGTTAAGCAATGTTTTTCTCATGCCTTTTTTCTTTTTGCATGTTGCCTATCCATAATTAAATAGTTAGAATTATATTTAGAAAAAATTACAAATTCTACATATTTCAGCCTTCATAAATAAGATGCCTGTTTTCTTTTTTTTATGTTCTTACTTATACAATCATAGCACTTGCATTTTTACTTATTTTGGTCATCAACAATATGAAAACATCTTTCTTGTGAGTATTATATCTTTGAAACAATAAAAACATAAAATCTTTAATAAGTATAAGTTATAAGAGCTGCAGGTGTCCTAAGCAATACTAACTTTGATGAAAACAAATTTGTAAAGTCTAGAGTTCACACACACACACAGATGTTGTTAATGTCTGGAAAAAGTCAAGGCATGGTAATGTTTAATTTATTACAATACTGTTGTATTCATTTAGAAATAATTGACTGAGGCCATAAACAGATTGCTGTAGACTACAGCTGTGTTGACTTCAGATAAATGAAAAAAGCTTTTATAGTAATTAATAGAGCAATCAAATAAAAACAGCAACATCTGATATTTCTTTTTGATATTATATGGATGTTTTTATTAATTTCTGAAACAAAATAGGCAGAAGGGGTGGGGGTTTCAACTCAACTGGATGCCTCCCCTAAATCCACACCTGTTTATACAACATTAAATAATGTAGTTACTAAGTGCTGAAATAAAATGGATGGGGGGATCTGAGCCCCTTTGACCCCCTCCACCAGATCTGTGCCTGCTTATACCGCATTAAATTATACAGTTATGCAGTTATAAGATAGAAACGTAACAGTGTAATAAAACAATACATTTATACTTAAATTGTCAGAGATTTGGCAGTAGGTGCTACCAGCCAGTTGCCATCTCTCTAGTTAGCAGTTCAAAGTTAGTGACACTGGCAAATAGCCTTAGTACCTTTGAAATAATAAAGGCAGGAAAAGTAAACTTAGCAGCAATGGGAATCAAACTTAAGATTCTTAAATCACAAAGCATCCCCCACCCACTCATTAAGGTAGCTTTGTGGTTAACAAATAGACATAATGGCAATATTTCGATTACTTGGATATTCCAAATAATCAAAAACCCTAATTTCAATTAGTTTACTATTTTCTTAACAATCAATAAATTGTAATTTCAATTAATCAATTAATTTATGTGACATTATTCAATGTAATCACTGCACATAGGTAATTGATTAAATTGGTCAGCTCTATTTATAAACCTTGTACGTGTAAAACATTTACTTTAAATGACCCTTTAAAACTACAGTATATCATATAGAGATATGCAATATGTATGTTTAAAATGTTAATCCAGCTCTGACCTTATCTAGTTACACTTCTCTTTAGACAGGATTAATCTGTTGTCATTTTTTTGATAATTTTATTATTACATTAATTCATGTTTTACAAACTAACAAAATATGAGTGAGTTAAGTTAGTATATGAAAATAAACTATAATCATACCCTCTTAAGTGTATCCTTAATGCTTTTAATAACTGCAGCAGTTGAGCATACATCAAGGAAAGCTTTTTTCCCTTCCAACAGGCAGTGATAAAGCTGAGTTAGGGTGTTTTTACCAAAGGGTGTTTTGGAAGCTGTATTAACAGGTATTAAGCATTCAACAGGAAGTGTAAGATTCACTAACAACCTGAAAAATAAATGAATCAATATTGTACTCAATATAATAAGTTTCAGCGGTATTTGTTCAAACTTGAAAAATAAAATTCACTACATCATCACACTTAGGAAATGAAATATATAATGACATATAAATGTAGACTTTTTTTTTATAATTGATGAAAGTTGTCTTCCAGTTATATAAAACTTAACTACAGCATTAATTCAATATTACACACAGGTATCAGTTCATTCCTGTAATCAAGATCATTCGATAGGTGGTTATACAAGAGAAAATCATTGTGCTACCCACATTTTTTTACCTAACTAATCTGCATAAATATAATTTTTTCAAATGAAATAGAACTTGCAAACATGATTATTCTATATATATATATATACACACACACATATATATACTGAAGTTGTCTTCCCAGATTAAATATACATGAGTTACATACAACTATTCTATCACTCACTTTGTCTCCAAATATTACATAACTGACTTTCCAGAATGAATGTAATTTACATAAAACATTACCTATATGTTATACACTTTTCTTTGTATTTAGGTATTTTGTATAAAACCTATTTTTCCAAAAGAAGTATGCAGTTTCCATAAGACATCAAGTAAGGGATTACTTACCTCAAAACAACTTTCAAAACATCTTTGTTGTGGTGTTCATGAATCAAAATAGGAATTAAATCCTGTTAAAAAAAATTTAGATCAAAAACGAACACAACACTTTGAAATTGAAATGAACAGAACAACTTCAAGCTACTGTCTATTTTACAAAACTTGTCTTCTCAAAAGTAAAATTTATGATGTACAAATATTGGAAGAATGTATACAGTGAATTTGTAATTTTGGTTTGATTCTAAAGAAACTAAATAGTGTAAACTTTATCAGAGCTGTTGTGGTACATGAATTCTCATTTATTTCATTCAGTAATATAGAACAAACATCGTTACATTAATGAAAAAGAAAATAAAGTTATTCTACTTCACACTACAGGAAGAATTACTGATGCATAAAAATATAATAATGTTACTACTGTAAAAATATGTTCTATGAAGTATTTTATAAACATATCATAAAAGAAGGCTTATTTAAAGTAAAAAAGAATAACATTTTCAAAAACTTTAACTGTAAGCTTTTAAAATTATTCTTTAAACAACCTACTTTTTGAACAACATGTGATAAGCCAAAACTCAGCCGCACATTTCGAGAAAGTAATTCTTCTTGAAGAAGCTCACATTCCATTGCTTTTAAGGATGCTGAAACAAACAAATTCAACATTTATAGTATTAAGTGCAAAACAAGTGTGGAGCTTTTTAAAAAAAATATATGCTTTATTTTACTGATAAATTAAAGCCAATTATTATACAGCAATTAAAGTAAACAAAAGTCTAATAGGTAAATATTATTATATAAAAAAAAGACAACAAAAACATACATTTATAAGCCATTACATGAATACACATATAACTTTATAAAAACTTTCATAAATTTATTTGTAAGCTTAATACAAATCTTCAACATGCAAACTTTGTGAGTGAAATAACAACTGACCTCTAGTATAAAGAGAATTTATCTTTCAATTATACTGATTCAAAGCAATAGCATTTTCAATGCATTTTCCAATAGCATTAGACATTGAAAATGTTTTTATAAAACTACTTGAAATTTCTTCCAAAAGATGAGCTTATTAATATACATGATTTTCATAGATTAGCTTTTATTTTTGTAACCAAATATGATTTTATTAATTTTTATATTCTGTTAGCTTTTTCATAAAAAATTCAAATTACTTCACTTTCAAAATCAATATTCTTCAGAATAAACAAACACCAGAATTCAGAGATCTTCCCTAAATCACTATCAATAACTTATTCCAATAAGTTCATTATTACAACTAAATTTCAGCTGGTTTCCTATCCACAAGAAAGTCTAAAAATACTAAAAGACAATGGATATTGCTTGAAACATAAGGTATGACTACTACAGATGACATATTTTCTGGACTAAACTTAGTGACTAAATCTCTTGTAAAATTCAGAGATTTATACATGTAATAATTATAACAGATGGCTCTATTCAGCTTGAACCCCACAGAAAATAAAGATTCTTTGATATGAAAACTAAACCAACATAAATGGGTAGAAATTAAATTTTCAGTTGTTAAAGACGTAAGAAAAAGCATAAGAGAAAAGGGTAATGTCTCTAAAACTAAATGGTAACTGTAAAAATTATTGAACAGAATTAACATTTTTGTTGCTTTAAAGCTTAAATTGTAGAATTTCACTACTTTCTTTATAAAAGGTACCCACATAATTATTAAACATATTGATTATTAAAGGTTGTTCCACATATATTATTCTGTTTAATACTCATACTCCATAATAATCTTATTAATTTATATATAAGAATAATCATTGAACAACTGACTTTGTTTTTACAATTTGATTTTACTAATTTAGAATACAGAAAAACAAATTGAATAAAACATACTATTATATACATATAAGTTATAATTTTCCTATACTGAAAATGTATTTCCGATAGGTACATACTTCTGCTCACAAGATTAGCTATTCTTGTTCAGTGCTGCCCTCTATATAAAAAAAAACTGCATGGTGAGCTTGGGGAGTATGATGAAGTAGTTGATGTGTGATAAATCGATGAACGGCCGCCAATCTCCAGTTTTCTTGGGGACTATGGAAAGAGAAGGAGGGAAGGAAACGAAGGAGAAACAGGAGATGGGGGAAAGAAAGTGGATAATGAATTACCTATTACCTATTGATCATCTATGAAGTGACGCCAGTGAGGAAGAAACTCTAATAGCCAGACCCGAACCCACAGAGTAGTCACTGGTACTGTTGGCAACGGGGGTTGTGTCGTTGAGGAAATTGACGAGAAGAAGTACCCCAATTAGAAGGAATGGTGAAGGATGAAGGATAAGAAATGGGAATAGGTGGCATATGAGGCTCTGACCGAGACAAACGGGCTACAAAAGTCATAAGGGTTGATTGCTGGTGGACTGATGTCACCCGAGGGTCGATAGTTTCTGGGACTGTATCAAAAACGTAACGTCTCAGAAAAGGTGCAAGATGTAAATCCTTGAGATATGTTGAGAGTAAGTTGACCCAGGCCAAAACTGCATCCCGATGTACAAGGTCCCAACAACAAAAAAACCACGTATGTAACGACAGAGCCTAAGAAGAAATGCAGGCTAAAGTGAAAGAAAAAGTGTAAGGGTGTCTGTAGAAAACCCCTCCTAATTTCTGTAGAGAGCTTCCAATAGAAAATGTATGGAAGAAAGATACCATAAGAGGTTGGTTAGGGTAAGACGTAGGCAAGAATATTGGTCATGAGTACGACTAACATTACATTCAGGAGCCACCCCCCAAATAAGTAATAATGAATTTATGAACAGCTGATCTAAAAATGGATAGTCTGCACGATGGTAAGAAAGGGCAAACTGATCAGAAGTCCTCGGGAGTGCGGCATGCTTATCCCCTTCACATAATTGTGAGACAAATTGATCCACACATAACCGAATATCAGAGAAGGAACGAAAAACCAAAAATGGTTGGAAAGCTTGTCCATGTAACAAGGAAGGACGAGGGGAATAAGAGATAGGGGACAAAACATCACAAAACTGAGACACAAAATCCGTAAAGACTGATCAGGCATAGGTGATTCTTCAGGCTGTAAATGGGAAGGAACATCAAACTCAGGAGGTGGGAAAAGATGATCAAAGCCTTTGTCGTTCTGAACAAGAAAAGCCGACTCAGGAAGAGCCTAGGTGATGTCAGGGGACAAAGATTGACCCATGTAGTACTCAATCTCCCGATGTATAAAAGCAAAGAGAATCACCATCGAGTCGCCCGCACCTGAGGCTTGAGAAAAAAAAAAGGTCATTGGTGTGACCCCCCAAAGTGGTAACGTGAACTTCATAATTCACAGCACAAGAAAAGGTTCACAAAATTTGAGTGCAGAAATAGAGCAACAAGAAGGAACTGGTATAAAATAAAATAAAATGAAAAGGAACCATTTAGTGTGAAAAAAAGAACTGTTTGTCACACTGGAAGCACTAGGCACACAAAAAAAGAGTATGTCTTAATTCAAACATTGCCAAATGAAAAGCGAAGGTTCGGTAGAGGAATGTAGAGGAAGTCACATGTGTCACTTGAGTATATTATGCTACTATTGGTTAAGAGATGACATATGATTTACATGAGAGACATGTAATAGTAATTCCAACAGGGGGAGGGGGAGCAAAAGGCTTGTGGCATGTTTAAAGAAAAAGTTTGCATATAGAGGGCAGCACTGAATGAGAATAGATAATCTTGTATATCAGAAATTACACATTTCAATTTAGTCAAGAACATGTATCCAACGTATAAGCCTGCCTTTGACGATGAAGGAAAATCATTATGAAATATACTTTTCCTATAAAGTGTAGATAAATGTATTCAACATAACGAGGTAATATTTTATAACCACAGGTTTAGAACAGTTTACTATCTTAGTAGTAAGCTTTTAAAAACTTGTATCAACTATTGTCCTAAGTAGAAAAACTGGACTTAAACTTTGTTCACTCACAAGGATTTACCTCCCTCCCCACGAGTAAGTCCTGGATTCACTACTGAAAGGGATGGTCTCAAGGGCAAGAAAACTATTAATTATTTGAAAGCACTAGCGTATAGCCCATCAAAAATGATGGGGCAACTACTACCAAAGTATAACCTAACCTCACATTTCATATCTAACTGAAATAAATAAATTTTGCAAAATCAATCTTCCCAACAAAGAGGCAGAAAAGTGCAGTCAAACATCAGTAAATTCCTTTGTGAGCCAATTAAAATTAAGATCATTAATGAAATGAATTCGTGGCGTATTCATAGAATAATTATTGGTAAAAATCAGTTAGATTAACAACTTTTAATATATGGAAAAGCCAGTACATTTTGGTAACACTACATTCCAACAATGGCTTTTGTCATGTTGCTTAGCAACAAAAGTATAACCTAATATTGTTGTTAGTCTATGTACTGAAAGTATAAAATGAAATGTATAGACAACAAAACAGGAAAAATATTTTTGATTTCTTAATTTAGAGTCTCCATTGATTAAAGAGGTTTGTTTTTTATTTAAAATGTTGGTGATATAACAGAAAATTGCTTAATTCAGAAATTATTTGAGCTTAAAATTGAATCAATGTTTTTACTTTCATGATAAATTTTGTGCACTTGGCTCTAGACTAGGTGATCCCACACTATGTCTTTACTTTAAGCATATTATATCAACACTCACTCCACTTATAAAGTTTCACAGCACCTCCCATCCTCACAGCTCCCTTGCATCCCCATCATTAAAATTGTAATGGGCAGACAGTAATCAAACTATTCTATCTGGATAAATGCAGTTTGGCTTTTCTTCCTATTTCGAGAAATCAAGGGTGACATGACATGACACACACACTGGCTTTTATATAGGTTAGATTATGAGAAATATATTGCTATGATTTCTTGTAAAATCATGGATTTCATTTACGGTCACTGACTATCACATAGATGTCAAAGATTGGAAGATGTTGAAAATTTTCTCAACTGTTTTAATCACTTCGGTTGGTTTAACAAACTTCAACCTCTTTATAGCTTTCAGTCTGTACACATTTCCTTTTTATGGCTGATCCAAATGATTGTAAAGAAGTAGGCTTACATATGATGGCATCAACATTTGAAAATACTGGAATTTTATATATATGTATATATATATTATGTAGTTGATGAATGTCAACAGTATCAGGCTTGTTTGTTTTTAAATTCTGCATATATGAACAAAACAGTACCAGTCTAGTTTTTGAAACTGACAGTAACATGTTATTACATGCAAATCAAAGTGATTCTTCATTTTTACCTTAAAAAAATGTTTAAGTGGGTAGTAGATTGTATTATGAACTGAAGAAATACACTTACCCAAACATTCATCACTGGTTACAAATTCACTCCCTTCAAACCATCCTAAAGTACAACACGGACTCAGAAAACTACTGTGGCTCATCATAAGCCACTCCATGATGCAGGTTTGATAACTGAAACACTAAAAAAAAAACAACACAAAAAACGTTATAAGAAAATACAGAAAAATAGCTTCTATACTGACTAACTTAATAGTTAAAATTAATTTATAATTTTTAGTAGAAAAGGGGGGATCAGTTTATACATTGTACATATATGGGCTTAATATGCAAGACAGCATTACTTCCATTCACCAATGAAATAACAAAGTTTTATGAAATTACAAAAGGATTAATACACTATTCTCCAATAAAAACTACTTTCAAATATTTTAGG
>NW_013665669.1:991975-1008308 GCF_000517525.1 Limulus polyphemus | reverse complement strand
ATACTTGGTGAGTTAGGTAGGATAAGATAGGTTACGAACAGTTTTCACAGTTCACGTAAACTAGTCAAACAAATATAGGTACAATACTTCATCTTTGAAACTACCATAATCAGTAAGAGTGCTGTAAAACAGAGAAATGTGGTCTCACAATATGTGCTTGCATAATAAATTTTATCCTGTCTTCAGTGACTGAACCAAAGTGTATAAACTTTACCAGCATAATATGGCTCATCGCACAGTGTAATTTACTGCATAAATTATAGTTATAGTAAAGTGCTCGGGATGTACATTCTTGGATGTTTTCCATACAGAGAATTTTTCATTTGATTAAAAGAGTGTGAATATTGACATATGCAACCTTATCACTTCTTCCCATAGTTTTCAATTACACCACAGCATTCATAATCATGCTTTTTCAGAAAGAACTGAATGACAAAGGATTCTATAATAATGATCACTGGCCTTGAATGAATTGAATAACTGTACAACTCTAATAAATATTGTATTCCTGTTGTGTTTCACATAGTGGCTTAATGTGTGATGATTACAAACATATATATATATATATGTTAAAGTCTTAAAGATAATGCTTATTTTATATTAAGTTTATTATTGTTTTATAGTGCTGACTTTAATTGCCTATTAACGATTAATGTAGTTAATAGTTTTGAAGCTATTTATTTCATTATATATTATTATATATATAACAGCCTTCCTACTAATATTGCTCTTAGAAAAATTTTACAAGGTGTGGTGTGTTCTAACAGCTATCATCTTTTTTGTGTGTATGAAGACTATAAAATCCTTCCTAGAAGATAAAATGCCTGGAACTAAACCATGTTGGGGATGAATAACTTCTGTTTCCACACATGCTCAGACACCTAGGAATGAGGTTTCATGACAGAAACATTTTCAAAGTTCAGACATTTAGATTTTCCTTACCTGTAAATGTATTTCTGATAGATACCCACCTCCTCATACATAATAGCTATCTTCCTCAACCATCTGCCTGTGAGATTTGCATGCCACTAGCCTTGAAAACATGACTATCTGAGTACTTTCACACAATCAGTTAGACAGCCAATACATGTAGTGTGATTGGGATGCATTCAGACCATACTTTGCGTGCTCACCTCAACTCCATCAAATAGACACTGGCTGTAGGAAGAGGGTACTTTAGTTATGTATTATATTTTGACATAGTGTGTGCTCATCTCAACTCTACTGAACAGACTCTGGCTGCAGGAAGAGGGCACATTAGTTATGTATCATGTTGTCTATAGATTGTGTGCTCATCTCAACTCTACTGAAGAAGGAGAGCACAACAGATATGATTTAAATATTTTTGAGGGGTCACCCACACTACACTGACAGTATCACCATACCCCACTTCTCACCATACTGTGCTAAGCCCAACCGATGAAGATTCTCCATGATCCACCACCCCAACAACTAGGAACTGGTGAATGGTAAGGGGGTCTCTCATGCTCTACCTGAATAAAAAAATAGAAGAGAATTCACATTGGGGAGACCCAGAAAAGTGCTCAGATCTCCATCAGACCTCCAGCTGGAAAGATCTTTAACTGGAGACAGTGCAATGGGCAACAGAGAAACCTCCATTTTTTTAAAGCTGGCAAATCTGAGCCAAACAAGTGAGCAAAAAGCTTTCCTAGTGCTGGCTTTTTCCATAATAGTCCATAGAATAGGTATGGCCTGGATCAGACAATTGAGTTAATATGTATATCATGAGGATATTTCAAGTGGTCTTGTGGAACACCCCATCTTCTAGTGGGCACTGGTAGAGCCAAAGCAGATAGTAAGAGCACTTTCTGTTATCCTGGCTCAATGCAAATTTTGGGTAAGTATACCCTAGGAAGTAACACTAACCATCTGGCAGGATTCTATGAAGTTAAAAAGGGGCTTTAAAAAGAAATTGTATGTATTCTTGTAAAAGATGGTGGGGTGATTGAAGAATGGTGACCTGTGGAAGCTGAAATCAAGCAGGAGATGAAACAGCCAGGTAATGTAGACAATAGGAAATGAATGTGTCGAGAATCATCCACATGCTCACCTGGAGAATCTCATCCTAAAACCAGCAAATATGAAAAGCAAGAGAATGAAAAAGGTGATGAATTAAATTTGATGAAATGTGAAATACCCTGTGCACATCTACATCCAGTGATGAATATACTAACTGAAGGAGTCAAAGGACCCATCCAGTGAGGGTGGAAGGAGAGAGGTCTCTGGGAGAAGGCGGGGCCTCAGGGTATGGACAGGTGATGGCAGAGATCCCAAAAGTGAAGGGTCTGTGATAAGCAACACCGAACTGCCTGAACATGACACAGGAGTCAATCTGGGTCTGAATGAGAAAAACAGGTGAGAGACGGAAGGAAGAGAGACAGGAAGAAAGAATGGTTACTCTCCCAAGCAGTAAAAGTCTTACGAAGGAAAGATCAGTCCATGGAGAGGAATATATAAATGTGGTGGAAGAGGGTGTGAGAAGTATCCATAGCATAGACATCTGAATGATGGCAATTTCAGTCAAGATGATGAAAGAAATAAGTCTGGAGATAAAGACAGTACAAAAAGCAAGAAGCCAATAGCTCAAACAGGGCACATGTGAGAGCATGCTAAGCCACACGAGGGTCCCAGTCAGGCATGGGAGCCAGGAAAGGAGGTCAGAGAAGACTGAAGGAGTGGAACAAAGAGGAGAGGACAAGGGAAGAAACACCTCATGGTACCAGTAAAGGCAAAATACCATGGACAAAGCTGTCCATAACCAGCAAAGGTGGAGAATGACAATGAATGAATGAACAGCCAGGTAAAAGAGCAAAAAGGTTGTTCATGGTTTAACGACCAGGAATAGGAGTGGCATATGGCCAATGATGAAAAACCCACCACTTTTATCATTAGATAGACACAGTGGAAGGGCAACAGGAATGTGACAAGACGAATGCCACATGAATGGAGAGTCCAGATCGATGGGTGGCAGACTTGACAAATCCCACATATGAAGAAGGAGGGAATATATCCCTCAATGAAAAGAGGACATGTGAGGTTGAAGCAAAAGATAGAGTATAGTGGGTAGAGAAAGGGGGGAATCAAAGTGGAGAAATGAGAAAGGGCTGTCAGCATAAAATGAGACCAACAGCAGAAGAAAAGGAAGAAATGGGACATAATAGTCACTGACAAGAACAGCAATGAAGTAGATGTCTGGTAGAGAGAGGACTATAAAGAAGGGAAAACCTGAAATAGGAATGCTAGGAAAAGACAGGTACAGATGAGGAACAGGAGTAATGGCAAGGTTGAAAAAGAAGAAAAACTTGGGAAGATAACAAGGGCTGAAGTCATATAATGTCAGTCAAGGTCTTCAGAGAGAAATGAACACTATTGCAAACATCTGGGAGAAGAAAGGGAAGGAATAAGCACAGTAAAGAAGAAAGTAACTCAACCCAATAAGTCCCAACATCAGAGGAACAAAGTAATGAGGGATAGAGCATAGTGAAGTGCCTCAGATAAAAGATGTAGGTAGGAAAAGTAATATAGGAGGGTAGTGAGAAAAAGATGAAAGTGCAAAAATGGAGAACCAAAGATTGAAATAGAAGGCAATGCACCAGACACCCAAGCATGTCAAATAGATACCAAAAGGACAAAATGAATCACAAAAATGAGGGTGATGAAGCATTTGAGTGTGAGAGAGGAGCTATTAGAGAAAAGAAACAGTATAAACCCTAATAACAAATGAGGAGGAAAGATAAGGGAAACTCCAAGAATTGGGATCAGAAAACAATCAGAAAAATATTAAAGGACATAGGCAAAAGACAAGAAAAGGAACATACCTGAGAGATAAATCCAGAAAGATATTGGTAGATTAAGGTCATTCCATGAATGGTAAGGCACTACTCAAAGCAAATCAGGTTAAATTCATAGTTCAACAGATCAATCCCAACTAAGAACAGAAAAACTTCGGCTGATGGGATGGGAGTAGGAGGCCCAGTAAGCATGTGGTAATCCACAACATGCTTAAAGAATGGCCACAATGTCCCATACAGTCAACAAATCTCCAGAAGCCAGGTTAGAAATAAGGTCTGTGTGCATAATATCATCCCTCACACAGGATTAAGTACAAGTCACCATCATTTGAAAATTCATTATTGAAAACTAAAGCTTTTGAAACAATAGCCAAAAAAAATAAAACCAAAGTTTCATTCACAGATGCAGATGTTTTCAAATTGAACTCAGACACGAAATTGAGAACATGTTTATTCAATGCAATGTCAAGAAGTAGAATGAGTTACCATGAGTGCAAGTGCATAGAGAGAGTTACTATGCAAGGTGGTTGTGTCACCCTCCTATTGGTAGAAGATTTTTGTTACATGATGATGTCATTACGCACCAGTGCAATTCACATTAAAAAAAGATGTGAAATTAGGGGGAAGTTTCCTAAAAGTTAGTGGCATGCAAATCTTGTAGGCAGATTTGTGAAGAGGTTAGTTATTGTCTCAGAAATACTCATTTACTAAGTACAATTATCATGCATGTCTACTGAAATTTACAGTCAGGTGTATGAATTTTTTGTTCAACTTTTGTAAATACCAATGTACACTACTTACATTTTCTATCACTATTAATTCAGTTTAACTCTCATAACTAACTGAAAAAAAAAAGCTATTGCAATCCAAAGTATAGAAAGGCACTCATAGAGTACAGCCCATGCTCTGCAATGTTTTCAGCTTTTGCAGAAACTAATCTAAAATATACATCAAACAATTCTTCATCTCCAAAAAAGCAGGTCCAGATGTCAAGATCCTCTTTCTATCTGAATTTGTACTCAAGTTTCGAACAGTTTCTGAAAATCCCAATTTGCCATCATTATAATGAAAATAGTTGACCTTCAATGCTACTTTATTAACCTTTAAGTCGCATTCATCAACATATAATCAACTGAATCTTGGGGGACAATGAACTTTTGTACAAAACTTGATTAAGATCAAATTATAACTGAGTTATATAGTTCTCACACACATACTGAAGTGAAAACAATATCACTGCCTTTGGGTGGGGTTAAGAAAATGACTAAGAGACATGTTTCCATGAGTGATGAATTCCAATTTTTATTCCACAGGCATTTTCAATGATGAAAGATACCTTCTTTCAGCAAAAGAAATGAATGACACTTATCTAACTTTTCTGTATGTTTCCTTTTTTGATAGACACAGAATTATTTGTAATAGTTCAATCCAATCAGTTTTACTGACCTAGAAATCATCAGTGGAGACAGAATTACACTACAAACAAGCACTTTTGTGCTTAAAGAGGAAACTACCAAACGATTTTACTCACTCATATGAAATCTGTCATTGGTAAAGGATTATAATTTTTGAATAAGGTGTGGTGAAAGCATATTTTTTAATTATTTTCTGGAAATATGGAGTGTATTTGGTATTCAAAACAATGGTAAATTAATGATTACATGGTATCTTTTTTTTAAATCAAAATACTATTTTTATCCATGGTAGTTTAACTCAAGTCAACTAAATGAAAATAACTTTACATAACTTTAAGTTAAGTGAAGCACCTGCTAATAAACTCCCCATCAAATGAAGAACTCACAACAGGATTTACTATATGAAATAAAATGACAAGTTCACTTTTTGATACATTATGTTGCATCCAGGCTTGAATGTGTGAGGGTGCTAGGGTGAATTCACTTCCAGAAATTAGTTTTATCCCCAATCACTTTCATAGCACAAAGTGTTGTATTCAGACATTCACTGCTAAAACAACTAATTATTTGGACACCAAGACATCATGTTTTACCCACAGTCCAAAACTGGTTACATTTTATATAAAATCATTATAATTTCACCACGAGACAATTAACTTATAAAGATGGTAGATATACTCTGCATTAAGCTGAGGGAAAAAATTCATTTTCATAAACACTACGATGATGAACTTACTTAATTTCAAAACAACAGATAATGATTTTTACACTCATAAAGTACAAAGCTTACCACATTCCTCACTCAAATAACAACAGGTTCACTAATGTACTTAATTCACAAGCTTAAGCACATCCTTAAGCATACATCACAAAGGTAACAAATTTCTTTATCCAATTCTCTTTCATTTGCAATTCATATACAAACATAAATATTCACATGCACTGAAACAAGTATCTTGAAGTGCTGCTTAAGTGGAATCTTAAGTAATCTGTGTGTATATGGCACATCATTATTGCATTGATATTAACATTGTAAAAAGGGTAAGAGGTACTCTTGGGTTATATCATTTAAATATTTATCAAGCCTTCCCTTTTAACTCCTTTAAATTCACTGCATCCACTAAATCTGAAGGCAACCCATTCTAAAGGTTAAACACCCTGTTAAAAAAGTAAAACTGAATTAGCTAGAGATGACTCCTACCCTACCAAAATTTGTTTGTGCCTCCTAATCTTATCATTCTTACCATTAAGTATGAAAAAAAGACAAGGTACTAACAATGTCAATTACCTTAAAAATCTTAAACACTTCAATGAGATCTCCTTTAACTCTCTTTTCTTTCTTTTTTTTCAAGAGAAAACAATTTTAGAGTTCTTAATTTTTCCTCATATGACAACCTTTCCATCCCAGTTATCATCTTAGTAACCCTCCTCTGAACTCTTTGTAACAATTCAATGTTCTTTCTAAGGTAAGGAACCCAAGACTGAACACAACACTCCAAGTGAATCCTAACTACTAAACTTGTGACCTAAATAATAAAAGTATAACCTTATTAGACTTATGTTTAATATTTCTGTAGATACAACCTAAAATCCTGTTTGCCCTACCACTGGCAACAACACACTGCTTGGATAGCTTAAAACAAAAATAAATAAGAAACTGATCAACCAGAACATCAAATTTATACTTATATATTAAATTATGTGATAGCCTACATGCATTACCTTGCATTTATAATAATTAAAAGCCATGTGCCATTTATTTTCCAAACTCACCATATAATCTAAATCCTTTTGTAAATCAGAAGCATCCCCCTCATATCAACATCCAACTTTAAATAAGTTTAATATCATCAACAAATCTAAGCACTTTATTGACCATTTCTTCATTTACGTCATTGATGTAAAATCAGTAAATCAAAAAGAGCAAAGATCCTAACACTGAGCCCGAGGTACCCCACTTGTGACATTAATCCATTTTGAATGAACTCCATTTATATAACAACCGTCTGCTGTTTTCAATTCAACCATTTTTTATCTAACGAGCTAACTTATACCCCACACCTATAGAATTTTTTTAAACAAGAACAAAAGTTATAACACTGATAGTGATAGTGCCGCGGTACATAATGATACCATTTTGTAATTGTGTTTGCATGAATGTATTTAAGTGTTATTATATGCATAAAACATGTTAAAGATAAAGCTTAAAGTAAAAATTATATGATAATGTGCGATAAACACAAAATGTAAAAATATATTTAGTTTTAAATAGTGATACAACTGGCCACGATCAATGTGCCTAACGCCTCAGTTATTCGCCATGGACATATTTGTCAATGCGATGCTCACTCACATTTTCAGTCTCGTTTTGGATCTAGTAGAACTCAATGCTTGTCGTTCTTTCATTAGTAAAATATGAAATTAATGTAGTTATGTTTACTACTTAAGCATAAGCTTTATTGAGACTGGTTTGTTAAATTATGGGCCTAGTCAGTACTCAGTCGAAATTTGTATTTGACAGGTCGAAATAACAGGCGCGCCACCTAATATTCAATGTATTGAACGTGCAATCTTTGGTTGTTTGGTCTTCAGACCCGGAAGCCAAGTTTTACGAAACGTACAAATGTTTATGCATATCTTAACACTAGTAATTGATGTTCAGGTATTTCCAGAGAAAAATCCAGCTCATTTCCCTCCATTTTTAATTTGTCATTTACTTTCAGATGCACTGTTATTTATCTTACCGGACACTTATGTCTTATTAGCATAGTTTGCTTGCTTCCTAAAACCTTCATTTTGCTTGTTCACAAATCATAACCAGTGGCGTAGATAGCGGGATGGGGGTGGGGGGTCACTTTTCAATCTGTTCCAGCAAATATGCATCAAAATTAGAAAATTACTCTCAGGAAAAGCAGTAGAATGCACAAAATGTAATCCAGAACCCAAGGGCCCTCAGAGCCTTAAGGCGAGCACTGGTTTGTTTGTTTTGAATTTCGCGCAAATCTACACGATGGCTATCTGCGCTAGTTGTCCCTAATTTAGCAGTGCAAGACTAGAGGGAAGCCAGCTAGCCATCACTACCCACCACCAACTTTTGGGCTAATCTTTTACTAACGAATAGTGGGATTGACCGTTAGGTTATAACGTCCCCACGGCTGAAAGGGCGAGCTTGTTTGGTGTGACGGGGATTCGAACCCGCGACCCGTAGATTGCGAGTCGAGTGCCCTAACCAGGTCGTGATGGGTACACCTGTTGCGCACATTCCCTTTTTTTCACTCGGTCAAATAAATCTTAGACCCCCCCCCCCAACACACACACATACACACACACTTTTAATTTGCCTTCTCTACCTCTGGTAACTTCACATATAAGTAGAAAAGTTAATGATACATGAAATGTCCGTTCGGCATGTGCTTATATGAAGCTTTAAATTTAAAAAGTATGCACTGTATTTCCTGAAAATATAAGTATAGTGTTTTGTGCGAAATATTACAATTTTTAAATATATTCAAACCACTTCACTTCATAAACAGGTTGAAGGGACATAGCATATTCAAGTGGAAATGGTAAGCAGAACAGTGTCTGAAGCATATTGTACATTATGAAAAGTCATCAGAGCATTTAGAACAACGTGGTTTTGTCTTAGAATATTCAAAACAACATTAAACCCAAATACAAGGCCACTATATAAAATAATATTTACTATAGCTCCGACTATTTTATTAATTTAACCTGTGTACTTCACATACCCCCAGTAGCTGAGCAGTAAATCTGAAGGTTTATAACGCTAAAGATTAGATTCCGACACTCGTGATGGGTATAGCACAGATAACACATTGTGTAGTTTTGTGCTTAACAACAAACAAACACAAAACTTCACAAAATAACTTTTCTTAAAATATTCAGTTACGTAACTTATTATTTCCCCGAAAGAGGACCGAAGACTACCTGGAGGGATCACCTATTTTAACCACTCGCACCACTTTACAGTAGTGTGTTGTTAGTCACATAAGGACGCTTAACGTTGCAATTTGTACGAGAAGAATTATGCACTCTGTAGACTACAACACAGCATGATATATGAACTTAAAAAGCAAGAAATAAAAATATTTTTTACTCTTAATTTTGGTTTTATTTAATCTTGAAAAAACACTTTCGGGGACCCTACGCAATTACATCTAGTATACATTTCTATCCGTAACTATGTCGCTTAGCAACCAGGGCCACGGACATGTTAAAATTGCGAGACAGTATGCATTTGAAATTACCTACACCAAAACAGAGATCTATAAATCGAATATACACACATATATATACACATAGGTTGGTCGATTATTTATCTAAAGGTTCAAAATTTGATACTGATAAGTGTCATAAAAATCTATTTAATTGAAAGTAGTAATTGTAATATTTGCATTTAGTGATATACCGAATAAAACCTAATATAAAGATAACAAGGAACGATTTGGTTCTACAAGGCTGTCCATGCACACCCACCCTTGAGGAAAGTCAATATTTAAATCACCCTTTATTTTTTCAAAATATCGTCAATTCTACTTTTTGAAACCAAGAAAGTGCTGGCATCCATACTGCAGAAGACAACTAATTCAATACGTCAATCATTTATCATTTTAGATGTGTTTGTTGTTAAATTTTTGCATACGGCTATTCGAGAGTTATCTGCAGTTGCCGGCCTTAACATTTAAGTGATAGACCAGAGGAAAGTAAGGCAGCTACTCAACACCATCCACTGGTAACTCTTGGGTTACTCTTTATCAACGAATAGTAGAATTGACCGTAACATAATAACGTACACCCCTACTGCTGAAAGAGCGAGCATGTTCTGTGATAGGTTTCGATCCACGGCCCGCAGATTGCGAGTTGAGCAACCTAAACAACAACCCATGCTAGGACGCACCCTGTCAGAAAAAAAATAAATTGTCTTGTCTGTATCTACCAAATCTTAAACTTTTGTCCTCTCATTCTTTTATCTTCAGAACACAGTTGTAAGAAATCACTCAAAGGCTCTTATACTATCTATCAATATTCAGCTAAACCTAGTAATCTTCAATAAAATCATCTCTTAACATTCTATTCTCAAGACAATATATGTTGAGATATCTTAATCAACCTATCTGTATAAGATAACCCTTCCATCCCCGAAATCAACCTATTAACATTCCACTGAACCCTTTCGAATAAGTCTATCCATTCTTAGATAAGGACACCAAAACAGTATATTCCAAGTGAGGCATAACTCTAATAGTTTTTATAGAGGTAATTTCCTCATTTGACTTGTAATCGATATGTCTGTAAATACACATTTTCTACTAACAACTGCATGCCTTTTTTCGCTTGTTTTGTTTTAGCTTTTTTTCTGTTGTGATTATTGGTTGTTAAGAATTTGGTGAAGTACTACAAATGCAATCTTTTAATGTATACCAAAGCAGAAACAAACCTTAACTTTTCTATGGGTTCTTCACGAGTAACACTTCAGTACTAAAAATAAGTTGATAAGGTCATGGCCATGCACTGCAACTATTTTCAAAGTACTTTTGGTTTATATTTAAGAATGTTCATGTTCAAGCATTTCCTATACTATATGTACATAGAAAGAGATAGGGAGAAATAGAGATGGATGCTGCATTCATTGTACGTATACAAAATTTATGCATCTTCTATCCACGTGAGCCCTTTGCACGTGTCATAACAGGTTCGTATATCAAGGAAACGAGGCTAAGCTGTAAACGACATGATATATGTTCACCTGTAGAAACATCACGTGCTCCCACGCAAACTTTACAATACGCCTCTCTACGTCCTCTATTATTCTGCTTTGTAGAAAAGCTGCTTCAAAGTGATACGGCATTCTTTCTTGTTTATGAGCACGATAAAGGATTCAAAATTCTTGTTTTAAACAAAGAAGTCAGAAGAAATAAGGCCAAACCAGTTTACAAGAAACTTGTTTTACCTCTCTTCACGCTTACAAACAACTTAAACGTGAATCTCCTTATTCCAAAATATAGGTCACAGTTGTATTAGTTTTTATTAATCGTCTACCAGAACATGGAATTTAATATATATAGCTTTAAAAACATGAGGGGAAGAAATTAAAATACAGTTTTGTATGTTGGTTATGAAAAATACTTGATTTGAAAATATTAAAACAATTACATATAAGAGTATACAATTTATCGAATGTTTTTATACGTTACTTTCAGGAAAAAGAGAAAAAGTAACTAATATTACAAAGTCGTCTCCATGATACTTATTCTTAACCATTACTGGGGCTGTTTCCGTATTAAAAAATTACCATATATATATGCATGCTGCTCAAAATGTTATCATTTCACAATAGACAGATGTTATTATAATTATGCTTGCCTAACATATATGGGCCCGGCATGGCCAGGTGGTTAGGGCGCTCGACTCACAATCTGAGGGTTGCGGGTTCGAATCCCCGTCCCACCAAACATGCTCGCTCTTTCAGCCGTGGGGGCGTCATAATGTGACGGTCAATCTCACTATTCGTTAGTAAAAGAGTAGCCCAAGAGTGGGCGGTGGGTGGTGATGCCTTCCCTCTAGTCTTACACTGCTAAATTAGGGACGGCTAGCGCAGATAGCCCTCGTGTAGCTTTGCGCGAAATTCAAAACAAACAAACAAACTAACTAACTAACATATATTTTTAATTACCAATATCATTAGTTGCGCCCATTTGATACGTCTCAATGATCCACCATGCCAGTAAGTTTACGCATCTAAAAACAGTGGGCTTTAGGTTTAAAATAAATTGATATTTAATTATCCCGGTCCGCCCCTATTTGTAGCCACTACCCCAGAGACCATTTCTTTAACCCCTGTCACGAATGGAGAAGTGTCCTTGATATCCCTTGATTTTTTTACATTCACACAGAGGTAGTAAAGAATTAAAGTTCTGGAAAAAAATAGAAATAAACTCATTCCTTCCCACTGTTTTTTAATACTAAGGATGATTAACTGCCAATTGTTTTACAGAGCGAAAATTTCGAAATATTCGCATACTGCACGACCTTATCGTTTCTTCCTATTTTGCCATCTAGCACACGCAGGTTTCGATAAATATTTCACAAAAATGGAAAGACGTGTTTTATAGTTCTTAAAATTCAATTTATTGTTATGAATATTCTTTCATCTTGGTATGTAAAGAAAATATAAAAAACATTTTTTTTTCAATGCAATGTACAATTTTTATCGCTTTTTTGTTGTTGTTATGCTTTGGGCTAAAATAACAGCCGTAAGCTTGTGTGGTGCATGTGTAATGACGATGAACCACTGAAATATTATCCCACTGTAAAAATGCATAACATAGTGAAACTCGACCTGTATAAATCAACTATGGGTCGCCTTACCTATTTCCGCAAGCTACCGATGAGAATGTAGCCTTTTTTTTTGTGAAGTTATCGCACAGGGAATGCGATAAAATCAGATCGTATTGACACCTATCATAAATATGGCGTTCGCATTAAAATCGTGTGAATACTGTTTTTTTTAAGGTGTTTTTGTTTTCTTTATGCATGGCAGTAGATCGGTGACTAATGATTAACCACAATTTATATCTGTTCAGAATGCTATTAATTGATATTATCAGACTTAAGCACGACTGATTAGATAAAATTGGTCTGAAATTATAAAAGGAGACTTAAAACTTGATAACAAGTGTTTCGTCATAAAAGTTTTGTAAATTAATGAAATGTAAAAATATTGAAAGGCAAATCTAAAATAGAATGAAACTTGACCAAAAGTATCATATATCCAAAGGATATAATTATTTTTCTTGGCTGAATTAATTCACATTAAATTTGTATTTCAATAATAATTGACTTAAGTACCATAAACTATGAATCAAATTTCTGTATTTCAAAAAAAAAAAAAAATCAATTGGTTTAATGTCATTTCTGGCTTATAAGGTTACTTTTGGTCAACATGAACACTATTAACGAACTCAACTTTTTAAAACACAATTCTCATTCTGTGATTATTTAAATACAAATTATTGATAAAAGAAAACCAATGATACCAGAACTTAAAAAGAATTAAGGTAGTCCGAGCGCGTGGAAACTAGGTGTTCTGAGGAGGCAGTAGCACCACCTGGCGTGACGTATGAGGGTATTGTGCATTTATTGGTGGTGTTAGAATAAAAGTGTACTTATAAATATTACTATCTTTGTGAATAGGGTTGTCACATGCCAGGTTTCTGACCAGTGTAAGTTATTACGAATGCATGACTCCTGTCATATTCAGGGCTTTCCATTTTGTTTTCAATGGTTATCAGCACCTCCACTAAAGAAATTGATCCAGCGTCAATGAAATATTCTACCAACAATACTTGTGCATCAATGGTAATGGCAATTAATATGGCAGACATTGTGTGATTGAAAGATAATTATATACTATTCTTCTTCTTCTCGAAAAAATCCTAAGGAACTGAATAAAGAACGTAGTGTTTAAAAAATACAATAAACCTAATACTATTGTGGAATTACGAATATAACTGATCACATTAAGAATTGTTAGTGATTCACAGAATGTAGTCTTTAAAGTGAATTAAGTGATAAAAACCTTACTAATGTAGATCCTAATTCTGCATTCTGTACTTTGAACATAAAAAGCCTAAAAACATGAAAGATGAAAGGAGATCGTTTGGTCAGTTGAAATGCGTAATGTAAATTTTATGAAAAATGTCTTTTATAACTTTAAATTAGAAGTCTGACTCAAAAATAACTTGTTTTTATTACCATTATAACAAACAGAATGGCCCCCCAGTGGCACAGCGGTATGTCTGCGGACTTACAACGCTAGAATCCGGGTTTCGATACCCGTGGTGGGCAGAGCACAGATAGCCCTTGTGTAGCTTTGTGCATAATTAAAAACAATCAATCAAATCAAACAGAATGATTTAATCACAGTTACTTTGACAGGTTGCATACTAACTACTATATTGAACGCATATAAATTTTCCATTTTATCACCATTAGCAGAAACTTAAGAACCTAACTAGCTAATAGCAAATAAATGAAAAAGAGTAATTTGTTTTAAGAGACTATGCAACTTTTTAAATATCTACACATAACATCTTCTATCAAAATGATACATAGAAACATTTTCAGCTTGACAAATCTATTGAACAGAAACTTGAAAGAACCTAAGTTATTAGAACAAAACAATTCATTACACAAATAGCGTTATAATAGAAATTATAGCTTGTCAATGTTCCTTCTAATATTCAATAGTTATAGCTGTATAATATAGGGTTCAACGGCTGAAAATCAGACATACTACTTTAACATGTTGAGATTATATCAAGGATTTACTTAATCACTACTTTAATAATGCAAGTAATATTTGAGGATGATTAAGAAGAAAGTATTTGATAGCCTATTTCGTGTTTGTTTTCTATCTATTTTCCCCCTGGTATCAGTATTTTCCCAAAAATCTATTCATATACATAAGGCATTCACATACACTAGAATAATAAAAATATCACACACACACTTCAGAAATATACATTTCTATTTTGATTTAAATTTAGCTGTAACAAAGTTCCCATCACCTCAAGCTTAACATGAATAAGCTCTTGTACAAGTGCAGCAATCTTTGATAAGGAGTGGCAAACCTTGGTGTCTAACAGTTTGATAATAATACTGCAGGATACCGCAGTTACAAAGCTTTAACATTATTTGGGCAAATTTAAAATTCGTTTAACTGAATTATAAAACATAAACGTATAAAATTGGTTTCAACTTACCAATAGCAATCGTACTGCTGAACTTCTTTTGAAAAGCAATACCCAGGTAGGAATTATTAACGTTAACCTGAAAACCAAATTTTCTACTCTTTACTTCTTAACTAATGTAATGATTCAAGGTTTATATTGCAGCTTTACAAATTTTCTGTAAACGTGTCTTACTTTTAGTTAATTACATAAAAGATGGGACAATTAACTAAATTATATCTTCTTTAACTTTTCGGTAAAATGACCAATTTTGGCAGGCTTCTAATGATAGCGCTATAGTCTGGTCTTGAGCTATTGAGTAATATACTATAGTATAAGTATATTAGATACAAGAGGCTCTTTTGCTTTTTACGACGCATGCGTAGTGCACATAACAAACACGGATAGTGTATTTCTAGATTTCGTGCTGCACGTGATACTTTTTATTTGTTGTTCTTAGACCTCTTAACATCACAGTCTCGTTTGACACGAAAACGTGATCAGTTAAAGAATGACAACGAAAAAGAAGTAGGTGCTATGTATGGTGGTTTTATATTCTTAACAAAAGATATACGTTACTTTAATGTTCATTGTAAAGAAAAGACTATCGAAACAGCTTTTATGTGATTTATACAAAATTATAATGTCAGTTTTAATTTATTGTTAATTATCATCTTGGTTCAGACAAATAAGTGATACTTTTTCATTCTTGAAAGCAGTTGTTACTCTAATGCTAAGAAACCAAGGGAGAAAACAAAAGAAAAAGAAAAGGTTATAATAAGTCCACTACATTACATCTACCATATCTAGTGCCGACAAGACCTCAGTCCCACGATCCGAGATACGACAAATACACTAGTGATTTACATGATATATACATATATATCTATATTCAGTGTTTATGAACAACAACTGTTATGGTGTGAACCAGATTAAGTAAGTAAACGGTAACTATTATCGGTTTTACGTAAGTTATTTACAAATCAGATATTTAGGGTAAGAATTAATAACTCAACATTATTTGCTTTGTATTGATGATAGTATTGACACTTAAAAAACAAACATTATAGTCTCATTATAGCACTGCTTTGGGTATTTGGGCCACAGCTTCGGGAGCTCAGGATCCCTACCGGGTTCTCTTTACCCGAAAATAAGAGGTAATTATAAATATAAATATATAAATAATTGTATGTAGTTATTCTGCGCTATATTTTCGAATTCGCAAACTTTTTAACATGAAAATCGTGTAGTACCCTCTCGATGAATGTATTGTTACGTCTCCGTTTGTTAATTAACTTTCCGTAACTTCGTTCCGACGAAACTTAAGCGACACAAGTCCTTTCTTAATAAAACT
>NW_013665669.1:990402-991741 GCF_000517525.1 Limulus polyphemus | reverse complement strand
AAGAGGGCGTGAGAACTGTCACGTGATCTCGATGACGCAACAGTATTATGAGTAATTATTAAAGTTCAAAGGCGAACGTATATATTCGTTGAACGGAAACTTTATATCAGGGAGTGTTTAAAGTAAATCTAAATCTCCAAAGATATCTTGTTCCTACCTTAATTCAAATACTACTAATATTTTACAAGATATTTAATGAAGAAATACGTTGAATATTACGTTTAATGTACCTTTAAATATTCAATAATATAGCATTGATTTTAGAACGCAAATGTCTTTGAATGATAATAATAAAAAAATCGAGTCTATTCAACCTTTAAGCACATCAGTGATGAAACAATAAATTAAAAAACGAACATTGTAATCTCCAGGATAATCAAAATAATAAAAAACAACGTAGTTTTATCTTTTCTAACAATTAAATATAGTATTATATGACCAGTTTATTCGAAATGCCATTACACCAAGTACATCGTAGGAAAAGCTCACTCTAAGGTTTCTTCAACAAGCCAAGATTCTACGTATGTATTGCAAAGTACCTGAACTTTTAAAATATTTAAGTTGCAATGAAGTGCTGTTTTTTGCAATATCACAACATAAATATTTTCTGAGTGTGTGTTAACTAATGAATGACAAAGCTTTTATATTTATATTCGTAACTATTTCCACTAGAGAATAATATAAATTTCATTTTTTAAATAAAATGATCATTTTAAGAAATAAATATGCATCGGACACATAAATGATATTTTTTCTTAATTGGAAATAGATACAGTTTGAGTTACAATATTAAAAATGATCATCAACTTAAAGTGGCACAGCGGTATGTCTGCGCTAATAACCTGGTTTTATATATCCGTGGTTGGCAGAGCACAGATAGCTCATTGTATAGCTCCGTGCTAAACAAATAAACAAACATAATGTATCAAAGTTCTCAGTAATATTTTTAAGTACGGTAGTATCTAATAGTAAGGATCGCGATGAAACAAAATGGCGGCCATAAAAATTGCCGATTTAAAACCACCTTTAAAATGTCTGAATATTAACAATTATTATTTCACAGTATTGGCTGAGCAAAACTAAAGCTTACTGTACTTATAAAGCCGCCTAAATGGCTAAATAAGTGTTTATGGAGTGAATTAAAAACATTCACTATTTCAACGAATTTTCATCTAAGTAATTTGCTTTTCCAGACAAGTAATCAGAAAAAATGACGAAACTTATTGCTCTAATTCTTTCACAGAACTCTTCCGTCTGGAGTCCCAATCGTTCCTTTCTGGTACTAGTATATATATATATATATATAATACGGACCATGCTCTACTTTGGGTATATAATT
>NW_013665669.1:957927-989402 GCF_000517525.1 Limulus polyphemus | reverse complement strand
AACCGTGTCTAACTACTATTCGCGCCATTATAACCTGTAAGTCACTTAGGGAACGTGGAGCTATTGAATTACATTACCCACGATCTACTCCGAACTGCTGGAGTGCAAGTGCGTACCTCGTGAAACATTTTTATTATATTATTATTTATTTTACCTAATCTAACCTTAACTAACCTAAAGAGATCCCTATTTTTACATTTTAGTTACTTTTATAAAAATAAATAAAGAATAAACATGAAAAACAAGAAATAAAGTACTAACCCGTTTTTTTTTGCTGTCAACTGTGGATGACATTTAACCCTACTTTTTTATACTTATGATAGTAATGCACTAAATAATTTTTATTCAATCAAATAATGTATCAAAGAACATAGATTAATAACATGCAAAAAGTAGACAATTTCCTCTAACTATCATAATTTTTCTGGCTTTCTAACTATGCGACAAAAACCGTTATAAATTCATCCAAACTTGTCCTTATATTTCCCTGGGAACGAAGCTTGTACTAACTGAGAAATTGACAAGTCTCTGTTCAACAAACAACGTAATATAATAAATCATTTGATAGAGGAAAAGCTTGGCTTTCTATTGGTTATGAATAATGTAGTATTCAGCATAACAGAGAACTATTAAAAAATCTTAAATGAGAGAATGTGACAGGTGGGTGTGAAAAGAGGAGTTTGATTTTCTATTTGATGGCTCAGTAACCAAACAAAATGGAAGGCTATAAAAATTATAGTTTGTCTGAGCAATGATGATTTTATAGTGAGTAATTTATGTTAAGTTTCGTACTTATTGGAGGGATGGTGAATAAAATACAGAAGAGGAAATGCCTATAGAAAATATGTCACATTTCTCACACTATTATTTTAAATATTGCCTTATAAAATTAAGAACTTAGAACTTATATACTATTAAAATATGGATTATTAGCTACGATATTATGTTATACTTACTGGTTCTTTCAAAAGAAGTATAAACCCGTTATTTGTGTGCAGGTGAAGCACACTTATCTAATAAAAACAATATTAGTTTACTTAACGGATGTGTTCTTGTCTCAATACAAGCGAGCTTTTTGTGCCTTGCTATGAACGAAATTAGCTTATTGAACATTTTACTAACTGTTTGTGCACCAACACGATGTCTGTTTACGAATGCAAACACATGATTTAGTCTTGGAGAAGGTGCCTTACAATTGCAAGGTGTCAGAATAGACAGATAATGCACGTTTGTTTGTGTTGTAGACGATAGGCTGCCTTGTTCATGTTTTCAAGTAATTAGAGAGCCTAGTAGTCATTTTTTAACAGCGAGTTTGGATTGACTGGTTATCATCCGATACTTTCCACATGAATAAAACACCCAAATCTTGTCATAGTTCGTGAACAATATAGTTGTGTAAGACTATTATAGCTTAAGCTGAAAGACCAGTCACTGGAGTTTCAGTTCACAACATTCAAATATATTCTACGAGGTCTTGTTATATTTCAAGAACAGTTTCGGATACTTGAAATCTCAAGTTTACTTCAAAGTGACAGTTGAAACACGATTCTTAGACCTCTGTACTATATAGGTTGAATTACCAATCATTAGCAATTCAATTCACGTGACTGATCACCAGATGCCTGATTACATGCCTATGAACTGGGGTGGCATTATTTTGTAACAATGCTTTTGCCTTGCCATAGCTATAGTGTCACGCAGTATGTGCATGTTCATGATATTAGAAAAACACGTAAGGTTCAAGTAGTCTTGATAGAAATGAATAAAAACCCTATAACCCGAGCGCTTTCGAAAGATGGACCTTTCTTCTTCAGGGGCAAACTGAAGTATGAGTATGGTTTGATTATTACTTTGCAGTATATGAATGTGTAGTTCTCTTTTTTTTTATTTCCCTAAGATATACAACACGGTAATACTGTACTGTTCTCCTAGGCTCTAGGGGCCTATGTACTCAGTTTGTTTTCTTTGAATTATTCAAAGACAGTAGAATAACAATGTCAATTTACGTTTTATAAAGAAGTCAGTATATTAAGATTGGTAAATTTTCAAACAATATGATTTAAACGTTTTCAACTTGCAGCTAAGACTTGCTAGATTTTTGAATAAGTAACAAGTCCCATCACTAAATCTTACACAAATCTAAGCAGCCTATAGATAAATGTTCTAAACCCCTTTGACAAACCAGCCAAATGGTTAAATGAGAACAAAAAGATGTAACTCAAATAAAACAAAAGTTTAGATATTTATGTTATGTAAGGGCATCAACAATAACAAACAAACTAGATAAAATAAGGGGAAGCTTAAGAGTTTCTATGCACTGAACACGATATGACAAGCAATTACACTGGACACCAAAAAATTTGATACTGGAGAAAACTCAAGTGATTAAGGCTAATTTGATGGTGTTGATTTCAAAATGTAGTCAGAATTTTCCCACCTCTTTTAGATTTTAAGTTATTGTAATATCTCAATATTATACACAATATGAAATACCATGCAATCAACTCAGAACAATAGATTTATGCTGTGAAATTAAGTTTACTTGGACAGTTTAATGAGCGAACGGTTGACTGTGTTGTATTAATACAAAAATTCGAAATATATTGTTCATACATGCTATTTGTTCTCGATATAATTGTAGCGAATTGCACCACTTTTGCTTCATTCTCATATTCACCTCTCCCACCTGTGAATCGCAAAACCCTCACGTGCCTCGGTTTGTCAGAACATTCGAGAAGTTCCTCGTCTGAGCATAAAAAGGGTTGAGTCAGACGCCTCTTTCTCAGTTGCCTCTCTCTCACCCAGTTGGTCACTTCGCCTTGCTCCACGGACAGTCAAAACAAAGTCCAATCTTCTTTCTTGCATCATACCCGTGATATAACCAAATTCTGCAAAAATCTGTTTTTAAAATCTTTTAAACTCTAGTTCTATAAACATAAATTCTTTTACTTTTTTTTTTTAGAAAATCATTTGAAATGCTGGATGCCTTCAGTTCAAGTAAAGTCCGAAAGTGCAAAAATCACCCAAACACTTTCTGGTACATTTGTAGAAAATATATTACAGTTCCATGAAAGAAAAACATCACACATAGGGTAAAGGTACCTTACTACCACTATTTTATGTGTAGAATTGGTGACCAAGAAAAATATTGGGCTCTACATGTGTGTTGTACAGTTTGCACATCTGGCTTGACACAATGGCTGAAAAAGAAGAGAGCAAGTATGCCATTTTCACTTCCCATGACATGACATGAGCCCAAATATGATCTAACTGACTGTTATTTTTGCATGACTAATGTTTCGGGATATTCAGGCAAAATTAAACAATACACTGCAACGAAACCAGTACCTCATGGGGATGGTCTTTCAGTGCCACATCCACCAGTGAATTGGGAAACAGAAGAGTTACACTACGAAGAAAATAATGAATCATCTTCATTTTCTTGATCTAATACTTCTATTCCTGTAGCACGTCAACATAAACTGCCTCATCTAATCACAAAAGAAGAACTAAATGATCTGATTCGTAACTTGGCTACATCAAAGCAGCATGTGGAACTTCTTGGATCTCGTTTACAGCAATGGAATTTATTAGCTCCAGGAATAAAAGTCGCCATCACTACAGCATGCAAGATACCTTGTGTTTCTGTACAAATTGTGATGCACTAATGGAAGAATTAGGAACTGAACATGATCCTCAAGAATGGAGATTGTTTATCGACTCATTTAAAGTTAGTCTGAATTCTGTACTTTTGCAGAATGGGAACACTAAGCCATCGATTCCTGTTCCTCATACTGTGAACATGAAAGAAACTTATCAAAGCACCCAGATGATACATTCTTAAATGCAATTTTCAATTAATAAATAAAGTTATTAAAGAAAATGTTATTTTCACGATGTATAAGAATATTTAGCATAAATCTATCATAATTAGAAAACTGGAGGTGATCGGTAGTTTTCAACATGATTTTTAGTATCAGCATCATGAAATTAGTCAGAAAAATTTGCATTTTTTCTAGTAGCAGAGAAAATTTTTTTGTTTGTTGCTCAGTGTTATGTGAAGTGATGCGAAAAATAATAGCTACTAGTACCGTCTATACCTTCGTGAAATGACAGATGACATCGTGGTTATCTGGGGGCGACGAAAGGACGACACTAGAGCGATGCGGAAAAAAGTAGAGTGGAATGCTATTTTTTTTGCTATTTTTCGTGCGACAATTTGGGGACTGAGCAGTCAAAGAACAGCTTTAGTGCGCGTGGTCGAAGTGGTTGAAGCAGTATCAGGAATTATATGGCAGTCCATTTCAAAGGAATTGAATTTATTCTGTACGTATTGGATCAAACTCTTCCCCATCTGTGTCAGACAAAGGCGGTGCGTGAGTCTTTTGTTTGGGTAGGCTATTCTGTTATACATACTATATTTTTTGAGTTGGAGAGAATAATGCTCTGTAAGGGACATTCTATTAGGGGAGGTCGTTTGTTTGTCCACGGCAAGTATTCAAGTGGAGGGTTGCTCCTCGGGCGGTCAGAGATGAATTATCTTTCTTCTCCAATTTGGGAAGGCTAACCTTCCCGTGTTTTTTACACATGCCGACTCTGGTGTCAGACGTTTTCAAGATATGCTAGCATATCTCGCCAAGTGTATTGATAGTCCTCAAAACTGTTGTATCGCAAACGAAGGGCAACTAGTATGAATAGTAATTTTTGTGAGAAAATATCGTATTGCCTCGGGAAAATCGTGTCGTGTGCAGTATGTAGAGACCCCTAATATATGACTTGACAAACATATACACAAAAACGTTTTTAAATCAAAATCTCAACTACATACTTTGAACGGTTACTTATTTTTATTTCTTTGTAGATATTTTTTATTTAAGTTTGCACGAAGAGTATGTCTTCCTGTATAAGCAAACCTACCTGTGCTTATCTTATGCTAATCCACTTTGTTTGGTTTGTTTGTTTGTTGTTAAACACAAAGCTACACAATAGACTATCTGTGCTGCGTTCCACCGCGAATTTATAAACCCAATATTTATCGCCACAAGTCTTCAGAGATACTGATGAGCCACTGGGAGCTTATCAATTTCAAGTATTATTGTTTATATGTTAAACTTGGCAGAACGATACTCCTATCATCAGCAGATAGTTTTTTAAATCCACCAGATTGGAGATTATCTGTAGAAGAAATATATATATATGTAAGTTTTTATTGATTTCGCTTAAATATCTCATAGAACCCGGTTCATTATTGGATTGTTTTTTTTTTTAAGTATGCACAAGGGCTATCTGTGCTCTGCCCACCACGGGTATCGAAACCCGGTTTCTAGCGTTGTAAGTCCGCAGACATACCGCTGTGCCATTGGGGGGCTCATTATTGGATTGTTTTAACATTTTAATAATATGTTTATGCATCCTAATAGGGCTTATTTTTAGATGTACAATTCTTTAATGTGTTTGTTTACGTGCGAAGCTGAACAGTGGAATATCCGCGCTTGATCACTGCAGGGATCGAATCCTGAACTTTAGTATTAGAAGCGATCAAGCATACCGCTACGCTACTAGGAACACCAGAAATTTTCCCCAATAACACTGATAAAATAGCTTTATGTTCTGAATTAAGACTTCCAAAAATTATTATTTTTCAATTAAGTTATGTAACTTAATTCATATTTCATTATATCCTGAAAACTAATAAACTATATAGGATTTGTTTGTGTTACTTAAATATTAGATGCATGTAACTATGAATAAAATTGTCTGGTATTTTTCTTGATTCTTACCAAATTTTGTATTTTCTTATTGCCACATACAAACATTTCCAACTTTACTTTTACAAGAATCATGAATGAAAACCAGAAATAAAAGCAGCATCATGAAAAATTATTTGTTAAATTGCTTTTGTTGTTGATAAGAATAAAGTAGGTTGAATCAAATACATTAGAATTTTGTCTTAATGTTTCATTGCGTACGTTGTGCTTGTAGCTAATTAATAAGTTATTTTGTCTAGTGGGATTTATCTGACGCATTTAAGCAAAGATTTCCTTAAACACAAAAATAATATAACTTTATTCACTGAAATTATAATGACCTTGTTTCATTGAAATTACTTACAAACGAGTGATATTATTGCAACGTCATAGAACACGGTATGTGTTGTTGTTGTTTTATTAATTTGATTATTAGTTTCTCAAGTTAAATTATTTTATTTTATGTAACAAAAAAGTTAATTTTATCGATTTACTAAGTTCTTAAGCTAAGCTTTATAATTAGTACGATTTTTCATTATATTCGCAATAACGGATAAACAGCAGAACTTGTTGCATTGAGTTGTGGGATTTATTCTGTTAACAAATGAATACACTTCATGTCCAGATTTTTCTAATTACATCCATTCCCAATAATGTTAAATAAAATGTGTTGTGTTCCTGCGTCACTTTCACTGAACGCGTGAATAAGTTTATTAAATTTATTATATTGGTTGTAAGGTTTTGATGTTTATTTTTCATGGGTATTTCTAGTCGTCTAGTAACAGCTCCAATATAGCTAGAATGAGTCACAGAAAACAATTATAGAACTCATATAGAATGAAAATACTGACTTCAAAGGTTTGATGTCTATGTATCTGTCAATTTCAGATTACAGTTTCCATAGCAACTTTTGTTGAACTATGCGATAAGTGGACTCTATACACACTTTTTCATTTATTTTGTATTAGCAATATTTCCTAGGGAAAAATCTAACAAAGCTTTGAGGTTTTAAGAAAAACGAAAATTTTATATGCTTAAAGTCAAATGAGCATACTCGAGATTTTATATATAATTTTTATCAAATGATAAAATAATGAAATTGTATTTTAATCTTTTCAGCATTCACATTATACTTAACATATTGATTTCACTAAGCGATTACATATTTCACAAAACAAAACAAAACACTCATTTTATCAAGAGCGACATTATATACGGTCTGGTTAAATTCCTACCCGACTCTGAGGGTCGCGGGTTCGAATCCCCGTCACATCAAACATGCTCGTCCTTTCAGCCGTGGAGCGTTATAATGTGACATTCAATCCCACTATTCGTTGGTAAAAGAGTAGCCCAAGAGTTGGCGGTGGGTGGTGATGACTTCCCCTCTAGTATTACACTGCTAAATTAGGGACGGCTAGTGCAGATAGCCCTCGTGTAGCTTTGCGCGAAATTCAAAACAAACAAAGAAACAAAACATATTCTTACCTAAGGAGTTTACCAGACAAATTCACAGATCGTCCATGAAGAAGTAAATGCAGCACATTCAGAAACTTGAAAAATATTTTTATGGAGTTAGTAGATGTTTAATCACATTAAATATTCAAAAAGTATTCAATCCGCACTTTAAAAATAGTTTACAATTATTCCTAAATGAAACATATATTTTGAAGAATGCAGAATACAAGAAGTATCAAATATGCAAATTAATGATATCGATGTTTGTTTAAATTAAATTTATATTCAGAAATGTACATATCTTATACTGTTAAATTTGTATTGCGAAATTCCTGCCTGTTCTCTAAAGTTGTAGAAGATTCTCGAGTGTAAGAATCAACAATATACATGTGTATGTACTAGTGTAGCGTTAGTATTATTGCGTAATCTGAAACTTCGAGAAACTTTCCATACGCCTATAAATATGACCAATGCGACGCGCCTAAAACAGTATCTATTATTGGTTTGCTATAGTTGTTTTGCTATAAACTTCGGAAGCTCTATATGACTAGGAACATTTATACATTTCAAATATTACATTACATTTACTTCAGTGGATTCACATCGGACATTAGTACTTTTACGAAAACATTACCTAATGTCATTGGCGGAAAAAAATCGGCGTGTGATAAGTGAAGACCATAGATCTAGCTCCCTGTTAAGTGAATTGTACTTACATCAATTCGAAGTTAACTCGCTCATAGTGAACCCTCGATAAGACATCAAGGAAGTTCCAGGTTAGAAAGAAGACTTTATATTGTTGTAAGTTTGTAAAACTTTTGTATATACATCATTGTTTGTAATAGCTATTTGTAATAATCGTTGTTGTAAATTCTATTGTTGTTTGCATATTAAAACATATTTGTATTAAAAAACGGTGTGTATCAGTCTTGTTGGCAAATATCACAAACTGGATATATATCGGCATTTATTTAACTACTAAATCTAAATTACAATTTAACTCAGTTTTAGGCTATTAGAAATTGTAATACCTAGCAACTCTGATATGGAAAAAAGAACTAGATAAAATGATGTGTTTGTTTGTTGCAAACTCTTCAGTTTCAGCTGCGCAACGTCAGACTATATAAGAAGCAAACTGAGCTAACCTAATCCAGTGTTTGATGCTGGAATTCTACGCCACTGTATGGTGAAACGTCATATTCTAGTATAAAAAGTGAAGAAATTTGACAGAATAGTTCTACATCTTAGCGATAAAGCACCATATTTTAAATATAAGTGGTAAACATAGCTAAACTTACCATTAATCGACAGTGCTTGTTTCGCTGTAGAAATCTCCAGTGCTGATATAGATCGTTAATGTTATTATGTACTTCATTACTAGATGTGAAACGCGAAATTATAAGAAGCAAAGAAAACTACGCATACGTAATATAGACGAAGTGTGCTTAATGTCGACATTATACACTACTATAAGGGTGAAACGTTGAATTCGTGAATGTAAGAAGCAAAGATAGCTACGCATGCGTAATATACAGACAGATTGTGTTTATTGCTGAAATTATACACAACTACAGTGGTGAAACGCCAGTTTCTGGATGTAAAAAGCCAAGCAATTTAGGCATGTTGTAGACAGCAATTTTTTTTATTTATAATTTTTCATAAAGGTCAACGTAGAATTAGGAATATAATAAGAAAAAACATAAAAAAAACTAGGAGTGTAGTAGTAGTAGTAGTGTTTGATGTTGGAATTTCAGACATTAGTGTCGAAACGTCAATTTCTAAAGATTTAAAGGAAATAGGATTAATGAATCGTGCCAGGTAGTCAGCATATGTTTTGATGTGGAGTTTTCTAGTTTTCACGATTAATGTCAGAAATGGTTTGCACAAAAACTTTGTTTCAGTATTGAAGTGCACTTTTTTTTTAAAGAAACTTAACTTAAAATAAGGTATCAACTCCTTCTTTGTCTTTATGATTATTGGGGTAGTGTGCCTATCTAAAATATTATTTGACAAAAGTCTGTGTATGCGTTTTGTCCGCTTATAACTGATGAACTACTGAACTAGTTGTCACCCAACGTTACATGTACCCTTAAGGCTTACAGGAAGTGACATTGGAAAGGGCAGAATTCGGAAGTGACCCCCATGTAAACCTCTGGAAGCCCCATGTCTTCTCCAGTGCGTTTTTTTCTGCTTACAACTGGAGAAATTGGGATGATGTTTCATATTTATGAGGACTTTTGTTCTGACTTATCAGGCAACTTCAACCCTGAAACAATCGTTATGATGTTCGTCCTCTAGCAAAAATTGAGAGAAAGTTTGAATAATGTATGATAGTATTTTATAATCAACGCAAAGCTGTTTTTTCGATAGTTTGGATAAGCAATGGTTAATACAGAGATTTTAAAGCTTTTGCTGCTGACGTCCTCTAGTGGCAACCAGATATAAATATACCAATTTCTCTTGGATACACAATGTAGTTTAACAATCATATATTTACTGTTTCGAATATAATTAGTTTTGTGTTTGAATCAAACCACATTCTATCGTCATAATTGTTTTTAAAGTTTACACCTTTAAGCGTTATGGTATACTTGAATTAGAGACAGTTTTACTCAAACATTAAAAAACAAACAAGCAAAAACAGAAACCTTGGTGTTCTTTTCGTTTCGTGCTCGATAAATTGAATTGGGTTTTTTTTTTAATCCTCATTTATCCAAACCTTCTTTGGAAGCCAATAAAAATTGTGTCAATCGTAATCTTGCCTACAAAGTTTAGATATTAGTTTTTCACTAATTTATGGATTTACCATTTTACTTTGGAAATTTGCAGACATAATATTGTTTAATTAACTTTCAAGAGTCTTTGTGACGCATACACACACATATAAGCTCAAAGGTGCGTTTCCAAGCTAATCAATATTTATATTCCTTTTGCATTTCACTTGATATGCAGCTAATTACTATTAGTGTCAATATAGTAAAGTCTGGTAAAGTGCTTTTGCTCCTTTGAGGATGTGCTTATTCTCACAGGAGTGATTGGATTACTATGAATAAATTCTTCTATGGGATTACTTCTCACGCATGGAACATAAAACTAATGTTTCTGCTAGCATTGTCAAAACTACGAAACGAGTTTACGTTGCTAAGAGACATAAAAGGTACTTGTCTCTTAGAAACAGTCCTTGACTGAACATTGCAATGTTGAAATAAACAAACTGTATATGGGTAGATTTTAGACATGTTTAAGGAACCTAGTTCAGATAATACTTAAGAATTGTCCCTTAAATATATTTTTCAACATGAGATGAGAAAACATTTACTATGTCTATGTATTGTATTTCTATATCGCAATAAGTTTATTACAATATCTAGTGAGCAACATGTAATTGTTAAATATGATAGCTTTTACTTTTTCAGGTTTCATTGTTTGTTTTGTTTAACTGTTGTTAAGCACAAAGCTATGCAATAGGCTAGCTGTGCAGTGCCTACCACAATTATCAAAACTTGGTTTTTAGCTGTGTGAGATCTCAGACTTCCTGCTGAGTCACTGGGGGGGGGGGCACTTCTTCAGGATAGCTGGGTGTTTGCACAAAGGCATCTAATATTAATTTTATTAACCCTATCTCTACGGGTGTTTCTATGGTCACGGGTCAAAGGCCATTTCATCGCGTTTGTAGACTGACATTCAAAATCTTAATGAAGTACTATTTTATGAATGTATGTGAATAAGTTTGGTATCCAATTGTAGATTGTAATTCAAATTTTAATTTTATACATTGGTTAATCTCTTAATTTAAAAGTTCATTATTAAAAAATTCCTAAATATCGATTTTTGTGTGTCACGTGGGTATGTTGAACGCAGCATTGATTCAAATTAGATGTTTGTGATATTCAAACACAAAGTCTATAGTTTCTTAGGAATTAGGAACTCAAATGACCGATACTGATAAGCTGGAATATAAAATAAGAACCTCCTATATTTCCAGTTTGCTGAGATATTGCTACATTCACTGAACAATCACAGTGACACCGCCCACCTCTGTTCATTTCTGGAAAGACTTGCTTACGTACACCTACTGTTGTCTATGACGTGGGAATAACGAATCGAAAACTCAGAATGTCCCCTCAGCCTTTTTCAAAATATTCAGGCGGCAAAATCGTTTTTTTGTTGCTACATTTCAAACGGTAATGTAAGGCTTTAGTGAGCTCAACATTTCATATTTTTTTAGACCCATGTACAGCTTAGTTACAAAGCTTGATAAATTATAGCGGAATTCTGTGGTATTGATATAGTAATTTAAGATTTTTGGTTATTTTAAAAATGTATATATATATATAAAACTTAAGAAAAAATTTACATCCTCCATGTGCAAAATTTGATAAGGCTTAGCAACCTACTGCAAGCAGCAGACAAGCTCAAAGTTCGTAACTAGAAGAGATAATTGTTTTCAATAATCCTTTATTTACTTTTCAATGTTTCAAGAAAAATAACTGAAATTTAAGAATTTATTTTAAATAGTAATAATGTATATACACATATAATGTATTGAAACTGAAATGTAACTATATTCTACAAAATACTAGTCTACTAAAACACAGCCAAGACAGGTCACTTTGTAAAGGCCAGTTTTATTTTCTTGGATACAGTAACATGAGTGCACGTGCTCCGCGTCATTGCAACTTGTATAATGTTAGCCAGGCACGGTAGAAAGGTCAATATAATAAATATATATAAATGTATAATATTATGAAATTTAAGCTATTTAGATTAAACACTTGTGTTTTCTTGTTATAATTTGTAGTCATTCTAGAACGAGAAAGGCATAATTTATATATATTTCCTATTTTTTATGGTAGTTACGAGGTCGGTCCAATCGAACCAACCCATACAGAGATACACTAGTGAAAATAACAGATAAAATATATAGTTTTTCTAATTTTTGATAACTATCTGAAGGATATAAAGGTTTCTCATGTGAAATTTGAAAATGTTCTGATGAATAAAAGTATTTTTAATTTTAAAATCAAAATTACTTTGCATGTTGGATAGTCAACATTCTGAAAGAAAAATATATTACGAGAAAATCTTCAATTAAAAAATCTTAATACTTAATTTAAAAACCTGATATTTTGTGTATGAAAGCCTTGTAATGTTTACCAATAACCTGCAAAATTTTGTAAAGATATGCGTACGTTATTAAAAATCGTAGTCATGGGCGTCCGCAGAAATTTTTCTAGGGGTGGGGGGCAAAGTGAATTGAATAAAATGTTCATATACATATGCTTAATGAATAAAGAAATAATTATGTTTCTCATTTTCCAGGTAGGGGCAAGTGCCTCCTCTTGCACCCGCTGCAAACGCCCATGATCATAGTATAATTACTCTCATGGATACTTTCGTGGTTACGAGCTCGTAATGGTAGGGTTAAACAAAAACAGAATTAATCAAAATGTGAAAAGCAATGTTTATTGAAAAGTTAATTCTTATATATTATAATCGGGAAATTTTGGAGGGAAGAGATTTTTGTTTATTTGTTGTTAAGCACAAAGCTACACAATGAGCTACACATACTCAGCCCGACACGGGGATCGAAACTCCATTTTGAGCGTTATAAGCTCTCAGATTTACCACTGATCCACCGTGGGTGGAGGAGAGAGGAGACTGTTATTCAGCGAAAAAGTAATGGAATTTTTATAGGTAATGAACACCTTGATAACATATCTGCTTCAGGAGGAGATCAGAAAAGAATTATGCAGTGATGTCTAAAGTGACAAAATATTAGAATTTAAATAATTTTCATAATCTTTACTGACAGAAAGAAGACTAAGATTGTGAATAATCTACCCCAGTGACTTAATGGTAAATTTGAGGGCTCGTAACAATAAAAATCGGGTTTTGATACTTGCGTTGTTTTTTTTTGTTTTTGAATTTCGCCCAAAGCTACACGAGGGCTATCTGCGCTAGCCGTCCCTAATTTAGCAGTGTAAGACTAGAGGGAAGGCAGCTAGTCATCACCACCCACCGCCAACTCTTGGGCTGCTCTTTTACCAATAAATAGTGGGATTGACCGTCACATTATAACGCCCCCACGGGTGAAAGGGCGAGCATGTTTGGTGGTATGCGGATTCGAACCCGCGACCCTCAGATTGTGAGTCGAGCGCCTTATCCACCTGGCCATGCCGGGCCTACTTGCGTTGTGGAAAGCACAGCTAGCCCATTGTTTAGGTTCGTGCTTAAGAACAAACCAACAAACAAGATTTGGAAGAATTGAATAGAAATAGTTTAAGACGAACAGATTTCTAAGAAAGTTCGTGATTCTTTTGAAAATATTTTTAAGCATGAAAACAAATCGTACTCCAATGTAGTTTTTCTTTATGAAAAATGAAAAATATTCCAGGTCCATTGCTGTCATTGGATTCTTGGAACTATTTTCCCAATTTTCGATCGTCATGATTATGCAATATTACCGAAAATTTCTAATTTAACAAGCTTCTGTGAAGGACGACGAAGTCAATTTTGGACCACAGATTTTTACAAACGTTTTATAGACCTCATACTGCACATAAAGCTTGGCTTTCAAGACCAAGTTTAAGTAAACGACATAAAAGTCTATTGAAGGTGAATCAGAAGTCTTGACAAGTATGTAGTCGAGTGCAATTGCTCTGATTCCGGTCTCTTCAGCCAATTTTATGAAAATGTCCATTTATTTTGATATCTACTGTAAGTATATATATTTTTTGGCCTATGATATTTCCTCAACTTTTAATTATTTTTTATTAATATGTTACCAGTGCGATGAAATTATCCAAACTTTACTGCTAGGTTTTTTTTTTTACATCGCAGTGAAATCAGGTCATTTATTAGCATAAATGACAGTTTTCTTTCAAAGTCATTTTATAAGATATAGTATGTTGATTAAAACAAAAAATTATAGGTGAAAATTTAGAAGTCAATAAACGGGTAAAATTAAGATGAAAGTGCACCAACCCCGGTGACTCAGTTGTAATTCGGAGGACTTATAACCCTGAAAGTCGGGTTTCGATGCTCGTGATGGGCATAGCAAAGATAACCCATTGTGTAATTTTATGTTTAATAACAAAAACCAAAAATAAAATGCAATTTAACAAATAATTATGATGTACAAGGTACGAAGAAGTTTTTAGAATATCTATATATATATAACTCAACATCTTTTTGTTTGTTTGTTTGCTTGCTTGTTTATCCGCCGCGTTCACTGCGCAGGTCAAGTGAAGGTGTGCAAAATGAAAATTTTTCGATGATATACGAGTCTATCATCTGCTTGACGAATCTGTATTTTATCGTTAACATGTACCCTAAGGTTGTTTTCTTTTTTTTCATAACTTCACAAAACATTTTTTACCTATAGAAATATGGAACAGGGAAACAGAGAGAGAGAGTAGGGTTTTTTTCTCGAAAACTCGGGCAACGCTGGGTAATGCTGCTAGTATTAAATATTTTAAACTTAAGTAAAGCTTTTAGAATATATTAAATATTAATAAATTAATGAAGTTTTTAGAATATATTAAACATTGTAATATTAAGTGAAGCCTTTAGAATATATTAAATAGTTTAAACTTAAGTGAAACCTTTAGAATGTATCAAATAGTTGAAACTTAACGGAAACCTTTAGAATATATTAAATATTTTAAAGTTAAGTGAAGCCTTTAGAATATATTAAATATTTTAAACTTAAATGAAGCCTTTAGAATATATCAAATAACTTCAATTCAAGTGAAGTCTTTAGAAAATATTAAATATCTTAAACTCAAGTGAAGTTTCTAGAATATATTAAATATTTTAAAGTCAATTATATTCCATAACGAATAATAATAATAAAAAAATTCTCATAATTTTGCTAGTGCTCTTAACGTTTTTGAAATCAAACGGAAGTTTACAATGTTAGATGTTTCGGAAGTTTTGGCACGCTTTAACTAATTAGTGATGTACATTTTACCCGCAAATGAAATGTTTCAAAACAGCCTGGTCAATATAGAGTTTTATATTTGAAAGCTTTGCTGCTTCTAAGTATGTTATCAGGTTTATGTCTTGTTTTTTCTTTTTTGTTTTTTTTAGAGCAAAGTCACATTGAGCTATCTGGTGTGTCCACCGCGGGGAATCGAGCTCCGGATTTTAGCGTTGTAAGTCCGTAAACTTACTGTTGACCCAGCGGGGGACTAATGTCTATTATTCATTTGCTTTGAATGCGTTTTCTGTCTACTAAGTTATAAATAGTAATCACTTATGATATTAGTTATACATTTTAAGATTTATAGACCTTAACAATCAAAGAAGCATCAAAAAATGCATTCGTCTATTTTCCAACAATTTTATAAAATATTGCTAGTTTAATGAGAAAATGATAAAACTCCCGCCTATTCCCCAAAGTTGTAGAAGATTATCGAGAGTAAGAATCAACAATATATCTATATACACAAACGTTTAAATATAGCTCAGTATTGTTATGTAATCTGAATTTTCTAGAAAACCCTCCCACGCCTATAAATATAACCAACGCGAGGCGCCAAAAGAAGAGTATCTATTATTAGTTCGCTATAGTCAGTGTGCTGACTATAACTGTGAGTGTTATAACGCTTATTAATCGGAAAACTGCAGATATTTGACCAGGAATATTTATAAATTTCGAACATTACAAACCATTTAACTTCAGTGGCTTCTCATCAGACATTAGTATTTTTACGAAAATATTACCTAACGTCACCGGTGGAAAATTCGGCGTACTTACATCAACTCGTAATTAACTCGCTCATCGTGAACCCTCGATAAGATATTGAAGAAGTTCCAGACTAAAAAAAAGACTTTATATTGTTTGTAAGTTTGTGAATCTTTTGTTTATAAATCACTGTTTGTAATAACTATTTGTAATAACTGTTATTATAAATTGTATTGTTGTGTGTTAAAAAAGAAAACTGTGTGTATCAATCTTGTTAGCAAATATCATAAACTGACTACATATTGTATTTAATTTAACTACTAATTCCAAATTACAATTGAACTACAAAATTTAAAGTATCATTTAGCTCGGTTTCAGACCATTTGAAATTCATATACCTAACATAAGTTAATGATTTTTACGACCTTCAGTTTGTTTGTTTTAAGGGATTTCGTAATTATGACATACGTTTTTCACAAAATGATATCCACCCAATGTTTTAACGCTCTCATCAGTTTATAAACAACAACATTAAAATTAGGTATACAATCTATGAGGAAGACCAACCAACACTGCTGTGGAGAAAAACAGGAAAGTTTGCGATCTTTTAAATCCATACTCTACTTTCAGAATTTTTACTGTGGTCTAAATGCTCTGGAATTACTTGAAGTAATCTGACAACTGAATTTACTGATTTCACAACAAGATGCAACATTTAGTTCTAATAATTTCTGTATGTTTTTAGAATCTTATAATAAGATTTGTAGATACAAAACATAGTTTGTTTTGTTAAGTTTCGCACATAGCTATTCTAGAGCTATCTGCGCTCGCTGTACCTAATTTAGAAGTGATAGACTAGACGGAAAGCAGCTGGCCAATATCATTCACCGTTAAGTTCGGGATACTCTAATCGAATAGTGGGATTCACCGTCACATTATAACGATCCCACGGTTCAAAGGGCGAGTATGTACAGTGATGGGATTTAAGCAAGCTGTATGTGCAGCTTTGTGCTTAACAACAGACAAACAAATATTTCAAACATATTTTTAGGTATCGTTTAGTCTTCATCGAGATGGTTTATAATGAAATACTTTATTTTGAAGTAATTTCTACAAATCATAGATTAGTATGATTGAAAATGTTTGTTGAAAGATCGAATTTAAATGCTTTATTATATAAAAAATTTAAAGACGGTTTTACAAACCATATTTCACTGTCATTATAAGGACAAAGTCGTGCAGGTTTAACAAAAGATGCTATTAAAGATATCTTTAAACCTGTAATATATACTTGCATATACTCATATTGTATTTTTTCCCACCAAAGAAGCTACAACACATCTAAACACCCTTGTAATACAATTCATTTGTAGTTACGGTTTAAACATCAAAAGCTGGCGAAGCATTGTAATCCAATAGGCTTAATATTTGTGATAAAAATCACTTGGAATGAAGATGCACACTTTTTCACATTGTATTCTACGGATTTTAAACCACGGGTGTGTAAACATAGAGTTTCAGACTTTATCTTTTATTTCCCCACAAACCATTGTAACATTTTCGTGAAGCCGCACTTGGACTAATTGTCTAATTTGAAAGTATTGCCAAAAAATTCGTGTATTCTTCGGTGCATGAGGTTTAATATATTTCTTGCTGTTCTTGTCCTGTGCAGACGTGTATAAACAGCCTCACCAGCCCCAGCAGCCTGTTTGAGCACAAACAATTCAGAAGCCAGCCAGTCTGGTAAATAAACTTATACATGCACACTGACTGTGAATAAAGATTTTACTTTACTGTCCGTGATCGATTTTGTTCCTAGCCTAATATTTCCTGAGTCTGTGTTTTTGTGGATACTTGAGAGTTATATTTTGGAAATCAGTGTATTTGAATTTAGCAACAGCTCAGCGAAAATGCTTTTCAAACGTATACATGTACCTCGTTTACTTTCTGTAACATGCTAAAAATGAAATGAATACTAAAATATTTAAAAAATTTTGAGCCAATTATCAAATAATTTGTTTCAGAGCACACTATATTAATACTTAACTTTGAGCACTTACATGAACTATCAAGCAGTTGCTCAGCGAAACGTCTGAAGGTTTATACCTCTAAAACTGTTTCGATACTCATGTTAGGTACACCAAAGATACCCCATTGTGTAGTTTTCGCTTGTTACGTATTACAAGTTATCCGGGAGGAGTCTCCAATTTATTACATGTGTAATCATGTTTTTATTTTTACCCTAGCCAGGGGCCTCAAAAGATAGAAGTGGCTCGGGCCTCTCTGAACCTCTGAGAGGGCCTGTTTGTGTGCTTAAACGTATTTTCAAGAAACCTCTCACTATTGGAAGTTAAAATTAATTAGATAAGAACGAAAAGATTCAGTGCATACTTTTGTAAGCAATATATATATATTTATAAAACTAAAATAAAGGTTAAGTTAATTTTAACATATAAAGGAAAGAAAGCATCTTATTAACTTGGATTTTATTTTTAAAATTACAGACAACTAGGCCAAAACAAAAACGTTGAAATAAAAGGACCAATAAAGAAAAGTGGACACACTGTGCAATGAGAGGAAACTAAAAATGTACCCAATAGTGAAAGAGGTATATTCGAATATATGATCCAATCAGCGATAAGGATACACCATCAATGAAATTTAAGCTCTGTTCCCAATCATTGCATGTGAAATAACATTAGAACTAAAGAAATTAGGAGAACATATAAGTGCTTCAGCCTATTTCAAAAATAAATATACTATCTAGATAAAACCTTGAAAGATGTAACAACGAACCAACTCTTCAATTGTTAACTGATTTCCAGTGATATATTAGTGGCCTCCTCACCCCACCCACTCTCTCCCCGGTAGCTCAGCGGTAAGCTTGAAGACTTATGTAATAGCTAAGATAGCCCCTTTAAATAGGTTACTACTAAACCCCTTATTTATAAACACTGTTAGAAATAATATATCAACATTTTTGGTGGAACATCACATTAAGTATCTTATAAGTTTTAAATTCTGATTTTTTGTACCCCTCGTTGTTATGAAGCAAATATAAAACATCTTTGCCACTGCGAGAATTATCGAAATTGTCTTATTTGTTCCTTTTATTTTTATTTGCGAGTGGAATCACAGCTGTTTGGTTTGTTTTATATTTCTCGCAAAGCTACAGGAGGGCTACCTGCGCTAGCCGTCCCTAATTTATAAGTGAAAGTCTAGAGGGAAGGCAGCTAGTCAACACCACCCACCGCCAACTCTTAGACTACTCCTTTACCAAGGAATAGTGGGATTGATCGTCACATTATAATGCTCCCACGGCTCAAAGAACGGTATGAAAGGGATTACAACCTCAGATTGCGAGTCGAGTGCCCTAAACAACAGGACATGCCAGACCATAGCTGTGAGGGAGAAAATATTGCGTTAAACATTATGTATACAGTTCTTTGAGTGGAAAATATCTCAGTTTGAGTTAATCAAATTAAGTCTATACTATATACTGGAAGTTGTTTAAATTAGTCTGAGCAATATTATTACAAAACTATGCAATAATAGATTAGAAAATATCAATCTAAAATAGGATTCTCATAACTTATGGAATGCAGAATTATTTTCTTTTGTTTTGAACACTCAAGAGAATCAACTAATTATTAACTGGAAATTCACTAACAAATGACACTTTATCAAGAACCGCCATGGGGCAAGATCCCTCAGTGTGTTTGAAGATCTTAAATAAGTGTATGAACGTAAAAAGTAAAGAAACAAATAACGCAGTACAACGCAATAAAATAAAAACATTGATAATATTGTACTTGTATTTGTAGGAATCAGAAAGAAGCTTTACAGTATTCTCTATTTTCTCGGTAGTTAAAAAAAAGAGAACGATTTTGATGAAAACTGTCTGTATTTGTATGTTATAAACAGCTTTGTCGTTGAGAAAAACGAAACAAAAGCAAAAACATTTATAGATATTATCTTTCAATTATTAAATAAAATATAAAACCCTTAAAATATTCCTAATGATTGTTACTTTTCAACTACTTAATTGAAATTCATGTTCCATATTCTAGCCTATCTATTTCAGTGTGTTCCGTAGTGTTGGCTAAGCGATATATGCAATTAATACCCATTACAAGTACAGAACTTCTCGGTGAAAAAGACATAAAATGCTTGATTAACTGAGATGGGCTGGTTCTTCGATACTTGGATTGTATAGAATTTTCGCTCAAAGCTACATAAGGGTTATCTGTGCATAGCTGTCACTAATATTTTAACTGATAAACTAGATGGAAGGTGTGGCATTTTCAGATAAAACTCATCTTCCCCAAAGTAAATAAGATAGGTCCACTATATACAGGGAAGTCGGTTAAGAAATATTTCGGAGTACTTTCGAATTTATTTGAAACTGAGTTCTTACAAAGAAAGAGACTGGACGCAAGTGTAAACGCACAATAAAATAACATTTATTCAATAATACAAGAAAACAGCCTGTGTATTAGCACCAAGGACGTTTGCCTTTATTGGAGAAGCTAGCTTGTGATCTTTTGTATAGCTGTATAAGATCTATATATTATGCAGATATTCTTTTCCAAGCTGAGATAGCATCACGTTATATTCCTGTAAATACAACGTCATACTTTCTCAGGGGGAATACTCCACCTATGTGACTGACTGGTCATTCTCATTATAAAGTAAGGGAGATTGTAATCTTGAGATATAACATGATCTACCACTTGAGAAAATAGCTGTTTACTTTCAAACACCATACACTAGGTGTACCTTTAGAGCTATCCTCCTCACGGGCAGACCACGTGTTATACCAGAGGAACGGTACAGAACAATGGTTTGGTAGAGCGAAAGTAACTTAACGATTTTCTTGACCATGAATGATGTGAAAACTACACATACCTATGATAAACTAAAAAATAAAAAAATAAATGTATTATTTAAAAGAGGATGAGGTAGCAAACATGATATACCATAAAGGCAGCTAGTCAATAGCACGTCACCGCATACTTTTGCGATACTTTTGTCTGATTGAATAGTGGGATATGACCATCACTCTTTTAAATACTAGGTATTTAATTTATGTTTATGATGCTTTATTGCCTTTATTATCACTTCTAGGTGTTATATTGTACCAATTGTTCTTACCTAAAGATTACAATATGTAAGATTTATTAAAACTATTTTCATAAACATCCATTAAAAACAAAACAACAGAAAACTTCAGATATGAAATTTAGATTATATCACGGTAATAAAACCGAATTAAAACACCAAGGAAATCAAAGTCGTTTGCTTCGGTTCTCTTGAAGAAGAGTGGTTATCCCTGAGCTCGGCTCAACCAAGACAAGTGAACTGAAATCAAAGTTGGGCACAATTTAAATATCTTTCAGGCCAGGATAACTTCAATGGTGTTTACAGACGTTAATGTCTTATTCAGAGTGCTGATAAGTTCATTGATGCTCTGAAGTACTGCACTGTTGTAGGGCGTTTAGAAATTATAAAATATATTAAAGACAACATTATAACATAAGTTATTTTCTTCTTAATATTAGTAATAGAGAGATTCACTTTATTACAATATAATAAAGTATATGTTTAGTTCTCATACATGTGAATTTACATTTTACTTATTATGATAATTATTATTATTTTTTGCCGAATAAATAAAATTTTTTATTTTTTAAGTTTTATATTTGGTGTGAAATGAAATTTAGGCAATGTTTTTTTTTTTAATTTCGGAGAAAATCTATGCAAGATTATAACACTTCTCTTCATATAACGAAGTTTAAAGACCTAGGAATACCAAAGAAAAATATTGATTTCTTTATAGTAACTCTTTTGTGAAAATAGCAATAAATATTAAAACTACAAATTTCAATTTCCAAAACTCATTTACCTGTTTTTGCAATAAATTTTCAGGGGTACGCATTTACTATTTATTAATGGTTTATTTAGTTATTTTTGCTCTTTGCTACGAGTTTTGCATTTCGGTAAAACTTTTTATGGGCGAGGGGAGGAGATCGATTTTGGCGGAAAAATACAATTTTAAAGAGAAAAAAAGATCTAGGAGAGTTTCTCTCCTAAATGAAGGTCATTTGTTGATGTTGTGAATAGTCTTGTCTCAATCTGGCCACAAACTCAGGAAAGGGAATCGCAGTTTGAGATTGACCAGGACCTATCTCTGAGATTAAACCTTAGAAAACAGAATACACGGACGACTGAAGGTCGTAATAGTGGCTTGCTGTCTGAAGTCTCTAAGTCTAAGGGGGTGGAGGGCTTTATGGAGCACCCAGATTGTCGTCAACTAGCAGGATCGAACTACACTGCTGACCACAGTAGCCGGTGGCCAGGAGACTACAGGAGTTACTGCTGGTGAACATATGCCTGCCAGAGTTGTCTCACCTTCAGAAGAGACAACTAGTACAGTGTTGGAGATGGAGACCCGTAGGGCAGGTAAAAGCTTTTCCACGAAGAGATGCACACTGTTGCAGTCACTATAAGCAATGGAAAAACTTGAATTGATGTTGAACTTGAAGATGGGTTTCAAGGAAAAACTCATTCATCTGCCGCACAGGAACAAGGGGCAAAACAGTCACCTGAATAAAGGGGTTTCCTGGCCCCTATCTCCAACAAAAACCTGCATTTATGATCGTCATTTGATTGGTAAATGGATGAATGAAAGAAAGTAACGTTCCTTACTTTCCAAGCCATGAAATAACGTTCCTTACTTCCCAATCCATCAAGTGACGTTTCAAAAAATAATGTATGCCCTACATCATATATTAACCACTAGGTTATTTTACAGTTAGGACAAGTGATGGTAATAAATTTAATATTGAGAGCTATTACAACTAGATATGTTAACTAGGAGTTCAAAAACGTTTGTAAGCTAAGAGGGCTTTATTTCATATACTTTCCGAGGAAGCAAGTGATATTCGGTAGCAAAATGTTTATCTGAAGTTACGCTATAATTGCTTACCATATCTAGTTGAGTAATGACAGATATTCAGTGGAGCAGTTTGTTTGTTTGTTTTGAATTTCGCGCAAAGCTACACGAGAGCTATCTGCGCTAGCCGTCCCTAATTTAGCAGTGTAAGACTAGAGGAAGGCAGCTAGTCATCACCATCCACCACCAACTCTTGGGCTACTCTTTTACCAACGAATAGTGGGATTGACCGTCACATTATAACGCCCCCACGGTTGAAAGGGCGAGCATGTTTGGTGTGACGGGGATTCGAACCCGCGACCCGCAGATTGCGAGTCGAGCGCTCTAGCCACCTGACCATGCCGGGCCCAGTGGAGCAGCTCACGTGAAACTAGCTAAGACAACTAAAAATATTAACATTTAAGGTGACTAGGAATTAGTGTTAGGAGTTAAAAAGCAACTTTAATTGAGTTGAAAAGGCTTTGCAAGAATTGTTTTCTTAGCACTCATTTTGTGGTAAACATTGAGAGGATGTTTATACAAGAAACTACGTGAATACACTTACATGTATGTAAGTGATTTTAAGTTTAGCCTTTACACAGAAGTTCATTCGGGTATGTTTATTGCTTTCAGATTTATAGTGAAGGGGTCTGCTCTTAATCAGCAAAGGAGATGAATCAGGCCGCGCTAAATCACACTGGAAAGTTCCTGTTTCGTTTGATTTCGACTGTAGTGGGTATATCGATTTTTGAATAATGGTACAATATCACGATGTTCGACAGTTGGTGGCTATGGAGACATGACTAGCAGGAGTAACTGCTTGGGTTGCTATAGTTTACCTGCGTGAGTTACCAGACAACCCGTCTGACACAATAAGCATGTATCGTAAAATGTAATGTTGATATATACTATAGTGTGTGAATATATATATATATGAGCGTGTGTTTGGCGTTGGACACTTGTACTGAGATAACATAAAAGCGTTCATTAATAAAAAGATACATAGAACACAACTGTCAGGTAAATTAACAAGTTGGTTTAAAACAATGAGATATAATGCGTTTGATAAAGATCATAGTGGTTTTCTTTGGCCACATTTAGATAGAAACATGGCGTATTCTGTGTTTCTTTAATAGTGGTGAAGGGTGTTCTTGATTTAGACCCAAACAAAAATATTCGCAAGGGTGTGGTTTTTCACTTGAAAGAAAGAAGAGAAATCTCGGGATGATAAACCCATACATTACACTAAGTAAGATATATGGTGGACCCACTGTTTCCATTGGTGACGATGAAGGATCATCAGATCATCTTGCAATAGAGGCAGCTGAGGTATTCAAGATTCAGTTTGTTTGTTTGCAGTTAAGTGCAAGGCTACATAATGGGCTATTTGTGCTGTGACCACCGCAGGTATTGAGATCCGGTGTTTAGAGTTATAAGCCTTCATACTTCACTGGGCTACTAAAGGGGGGGGGGGCTCTTGTTTGCTTCAAAATGAAAAAAATATATACTGTATCGATTGTTTGATTTGTATGGTTGAACAACTTCGGGACTCTACAAGTATTGCTGAATGTTTTGGTATTATCTCTAAGCAACGTAGTCGTTATGAACGAATTTTGAGTTGGCTACATTTATCTCTAGTGGCGTGACAGGTTTTGTGATGATTAGATAATATAATGTTGTATTGGGATGCAACTTAGAGTATGAGTTGTTCGACCTTTTGGTGTAAGGAGCATTTTCAGCTACAGAAATATGCAACCTTTCTGAAGTCTCCAGTCTCCCAGTAGACCTGAGATCATGTTTTTATAACAACCATAAATTGTGATGGAAGCTAACCAGAGCTATAGAGATTACCGCAGCGACAGAATATGCTCAGATTAGAGCACATCCAGAACTGGTGAGTCAGCATCTATAGAGCAAGGTGCATGCATGCTCTTGCGTTTATCCTGTTTCTGTCCTAAACCATCTGGATGTGTCTTTAATCCTATGTTGCCGACTTTCCTGTGGCCAAACACTCTGAGCACTATCGAATTTGTTACATCAGTGGAGCCATGAGTTTCCAATTGCCTGTACTTTTCTAGCTCTTGTAATGAAAGAATACATCAAGTAGGTAAGTGCATTTTCCTTAAGAAAATACTTTACTAAAACTGGTGTATAGTTTCGGTTGTGTTAAGTTGTGATTACATGTTCATAATAAATAGAGATGGTTGCAGTAAAAACATATACTTGTATATATACACATAAATAAGCTATAAATATCAAAGGTGTAGTTTTAATACATATTACCTGGTTAATGTGAAAGGGTATACATTAATATGTCGTTTTGTGATTATCATTAAAGGGTATTTTATAACATTTAGTGAGATTATATTGTGAATCAGCATTTATAGTGTTTCTGTACTTTACGCTAATCTACAGTTTTTTAAACTTGATATTATGAAAGGTTTTACTTTTGCCAAGTCTGATAAGTTGATAACGGGTGTTGATGTTATATTTATATCGCACATTGTAAACATACTCAGTAACAAAGGATTTTTAATGCATGTCTGTTTTTATGTTGCAGTTGACTGATAAACTGTGTTAAAAGTAATTCTCACGAGATACATTGTTTTGTAAATATATTAATTAATTGTTATTAAGAGGTGTTCTTTATTGTATATTATAATGTATTGTAGTTTGATTAATTTCACCAAAGTGTGTTCGCATTATGTTATATTGTACTTTGTACTAAGGATTTATCTTCCTACGTTTTGTTTTTAAATAGTATATTATTATATTTTTGATTATGAATTGATCATTGTGAAAGGATTTATTTTTAATTTTAATTACCGTGAATTATAAAATTTAAAGGATACTATATACTGTATTTTTCTGAACTTAATAATAACTATCATTAATTTAAAGAGTTTGTTTTTAATTTTGTTTGAGATTTTTTTTTGTAAATTGGTATTGATTTGACCGTTTTAAACAGAGTTATATATATATTTTTTGTTTTGGTGAATTTAATTTTGATATTGTATTTTGCATTGATATCACTGTATATTTATTGAAGTGTGCTCATTATTACATTCTACTGTATATGACTTACCTGTGTAAAAGGGTTATATTTTGTAATACATTTTGTTTTGGAGGATATTACTGAAATTAGTTTTTTCCTTCTTTGATAAAGCAAATAAGATTATATTATTGTGTTCTATATTTCAGATCATTGTATGTATATTTCGTCTTTCATTCATTGTTAAAGGATTACACTGTATCATATGCATTTTTTATATGCTATATTTTTGTCAATATTAATGGTTTTTTATTGTAATGCAGTATGGTATTGAAATTTGGTTTCATGACACGAATTTTGATATCGTAGTTTGTTTGTTTTTTGCATGTGTATGTCAATGTAAGTAGTTTGCCAGGCGTAACCATAGGAAACTAGGGTAGCACGGTTAATTCGCGATTTTTAATTTAACAGGCCCCTCACGAGCCAGTGGGCGACATATTTGTTGAAAAAAAACGCACAAAAACAACAACAACAAACAAACTACTCAATCCGATTTTTTCTTAATTTGAACTGAAATTTGTTGGAAATGTTTATTCGCCAAAAAGAGGGAATTTCTCGTACTCTTTTAGCGATGGGGCTGCGAAAAGTTGATTTGAAGTGGAAAGGCGACTGAAATCGGTCAGCGTGTCGCGAGCTTAACGGCCAAGCAAAAGAAGCATGGAAGTCTTCAAATGACACAAAGAGGTATTCAGGAACCGTTTAGAATCCACAAGGGTAGATATTGTGCAGCAAGCTGAGTACAAGATTATGTCTGTAGCTACTTTCAAAGTGTTCCTGTCTGCTCATCCTACTGCTGACTATCATGATGCTTCGATCTTCCCTACCGAATCGCAGGTGACATCGTTCGTATCTCAATTGAAAGCTAAACATAAAAAGGTGATAGCAGTAGCATAAAAGGTTGGCAAATGCTTAATTAATGATGTTGAGAATGTTGTTTTATTGGTATATACTGAATTTACTCCCAGCAAATAGACCTTAGTACTAGCTTGTATGGGGACTTAAGGATGCTGTATTTCACTTAAAAATTTATCATTTAACAAATGAAAAGCTGTCTCGAAAAGATACGTCCAAAACCACCCTATTTTGGAGTTTTCGGATTGAATTAACTTTTAATATTCAACAAATTATAGTGTAAAGACACCCCTTGGCTACTGTGGGACGTGTTAACAAATATTAATTTTAAACGTTAAGGTTGGGGATGGCCAGGTGGGTTTGAAGACAGAAGGGAAGAAGGTGTGGCATTTGTGAAAATACTATGTTTTCTTTCTTTTTTAGCTTACAAAAGAGAACAGTTTAGCTCACCTAACCTTTCAAATTTTTTATACTTACACGTGTTTGTCACACTGTTTGTATTTGAACGTGCAGTTACTAACTACTGATTTGAATAAGCTATGTAACTTCGAGCAAAATTAAAAATCAACTTGTCAGCCAGTATAGCTAATTAAGTATACGTTTCTTACATTTCTACTTATAAAGATCAGAATGCATTGTTTTAGAAGGTGTGACTTGTCGTTATTTCAAGTATTAATTAAACACAAGTAAGGAGTGTGTTACACTTTGATAGTTTTAAACTTTATTGCTGACTGAAGATCTAATTTGGTCTTTTGTCTGTGTTCTCTAGTATGTTTCTGATATGTTTAGAAATACCTGAAGGCTAAGCTCTTCTTATTTTTACTTTAAGGACGACCAGTGACGTGGGTATTGCATGCACCTTAAGAGAGATGAACCATGAGCAATTTCTACATAATGGTTAACTTTTTCAGTCTCATTCACATCTCCTCTAGTTAAGAGTTTTCAACAATTTGAGAAAAGTACTGTTCGTCCTTTTGGACTTGGTTATAACTAAAATATTTTCTTCTTTTGCTTTACATTGTGTTTTGTTTCTTTTCCTCAAATCAGTCACGTTAGGAATTCAGATTTAACTCTACATAGTATTTCTATTGCCGTATCTTCCGTTATTGCAGAACTACTCTTACCTACATGTATATGGTTATCAGCACACCTGAGAATACAATTTTTCTTTTCATTTACTTGATGTACTTACATATTAAGGGTACGTGCTATTTTAAAGATATAGTTTTTTCATAACAGGGAAATAATAATTCGAAGTTAGGAAAATTTTCATACCAAAAATTAACACTGTAATTTTTTAAATTGCCGTGTCCACGAAACTTATAAGACATAGCTTAGATAACAGATTTCTAAGTAAAATGTTTTTCTTTTTATAATTTTACTGTTTGCTCCGTAAATTTTCAACATAGCATCAACATAACGAAAAAAGTACATAAGAGACTGACTTTTCCTTACTAAAGTGTGGTTCTCGGAAGTAAAAGTCAAATTTTAAATGTCACAGGCTTCTAGAATTTTATTTCATTATATATATCTACATTTAACAGAACGAAAACTGTGAGCTCTAAGAATCTCCTCACTGGGAGAGTATTTGAAATTTAGGAAATAACAATACATTTAACTAATCATTTGATGTGTGATATTCCTGTCGTTGTTGGTCAAATCTACATGTTTTCTTACGCAATTAACCTATCTTTCCATATATGAAACGTTTTTAATGACTTGACGGATGAAAAAGAAGTGGATGTGAGACCATCAAGGAAAGAAACGCTGAGACCTGACAGGCATCCAAATGGCAAATTTACACAAATATTGTTTTAGTTTTTTTTCCATCATTCTCATCTTTTACTCTTTAAACACAAAGTAATCACAAGAAGACTTTTAAAATATTGTTTTGGTTTTAGCAGGCGATAAACCAACAAGTTCGTTTTAATCGTTTATTTCTCGCATGCGTTTTAAATGATAAATTTACAATTATTTTTCAATCCTAATCGAAACTTTAGAGAATTTTCCAGCTTTGCCCTAAAAATAATTTTCCTGTAACCAAATTATTCATTTCTATTTTCGAATTAATACAGATTTAAAACGTATATTAAACGGTTAAGAGGGTAGCAATGGAATGACAGTTCTAATAATGGCTCAATATTAGACTTCAGATAGTCTTTATGTTAAGGAATAAAATGCTTATTTCAGTAATTTTAAAAATGTAAATTATACAACGGAAAAGCAGTCATTTATGCGTTAGTCAACGGTTATAGTTTTGCTTTTTCAATTTTTTTTCTAAAAGTGGTGCTTTGATAGATTACAAAAATCTCAGGAAGATTTTTTAAATCTTCGAAGCAACAATGGGTTTGCGGACTTAGTAGTTGGTAAGAAGGTTATCGAGATTTGTTACAGATGGAGTGAAAGAGACAGGACATGGCTGAAAGATGGAATAAATCTTTATTGGCAAAAACAAGAAACAGAAGTATGGCTTGAACAATAGCTGATCGTTTAGTGGAACAAAACTGTTATTTTTGTAGATGTTTAAAATTTAACGTTGACTTGAACAGTAGATTACCGTCTAGTGGAACAAAACTGTTATTTTTGTAGATGTTTAAAATTTAACGTTGACTTGAACAGTAGATTACCGTCTAGCGGAACAAAACTGTTGTTTTTGTAGATGGTTAAAATTTAACGTATGACTTGAACAGTAAATTACCGTCTAGTGGAACAAAACTGTTATTTTTGTAGACATTTAAAATTTAACGTATGGCTTGAACAGTAAATTACCGTCTAGTGGAACAAAACTGTTATTTTTGTAGACATTTAAAATTTAACGTATGGCTTGAACAGTAGATTACCGTCTAGTACAAGAGTAACTGTATTAAAACAATAAAGTAAATAAACTGAATTTAAAAATATTGATGTAGATAAAAAAGGGAAGATCGAGCGTAGACGGATAGTAAATGAAAAGGTCGCTAGAGACTTTTACAGTATCAGAAACGAATCTGCCTGAAAACTGCTTGCTTCATCAACACTGTCACTGTAGCTAACTAGCAAACAATGTTGGAACACAAGTATCCACGTAATTGTCGTAAAGTGTTCTCACATACAAAAGGTGATGTACAATACAATAAAATATTTCATGAAACCGTAGAAAGTTTTCTTCAACGACTCCTGCAGCAGAAGGTGATACTTAGGTTCGAATTAGCGCATAATTTTGGCAGAATTTACTGTTAGAATTTGAATTTTCGCAAAATCCCAACATTTTATTATATTAAACGTTTACTATAGGAAAATGAGATATGTATAAGCTGTATACCACACATTTCTACCGATCAAAGAGGTATATTACTACCATCAGTACTTGTTTACATGTTAATAACCTCAAGTAAACATACTTTTTAAGCTTAAATATCTTGTATGAATAGATATAAGTCAAGCTTTCGTTTTAAGCTGCCTGTACTGATAAAACGTGGTAACTTATATTCGTGAGTCTGAAGATTCATTCCGATCAACTCGATATTAATAAAAAGAAAAAAAAAATCGTTATTCATGTTCTTGAGAAAACGTCTTTATGTTTTACGAAGCTTTTTATTTTCTTCCACGTACAAGGGCCAGAATATACTAATACTTTAATATCAGTTACTGAGTTTCATCTTTCTAACTTATTATTATGGTTTCCTAATAATAAAGTTATTTCTCAAATACAGTTCAAAGTAATTAGGTCTGTTATGGAAATTCCTTCTATTTACAGCAAAAGTGCAAACGTTTAACTTTTCACTTAAATAATACTTTTTTTCTCTTTAAAGTAACGGTAAAGTAGGATAAGTAGTTTGTTTGTTGACTGTTAAGTAAAAAACTACACAATGGGTTATCTGTGCTGTATCCACTCCAGAGATCGGACCACGAATTATAGACTTTTAGCCTCTAAAGTTTTCCGGTTAGCTACCTGGGGAGGGGAGGAGGTAGCACCGGGTAAAAAGTTTTAGAATATGTAAAACTGTTTTGTCTTAGGAGTTAAGAATGTAAGGTACGATTACCTTGATAATCTGAACTACCACTAATTCTCAAGTAATATTTTCGACTTTTATTATGATTCAAGTTTTAGGGTATTTGATTAAAATAATTAACAATGTTTTTATTTTCCTTAACACTTTCAATTTTAGTGAAATAGCTTAAAATCTAACAGCGGTAACTGACCATCTTTGTACATGTAAGCAGCGGTAGTTCTCGTATATATATATTAAAATGAATACCTAAAAATTAAAAACAGTAACTACGTAAAAATCTTTTGAAGTTTAAAGTAAACAGATTATTTGTGAAACACTTAGCAACGCGATAAAAGCTAATTTTAAGAGAGTTTGACAGGTTTAAAAGTGTACCGACGGTAATGTCTGTTGAATAAGAGCCAATGTATCTATAATAAAGTATAAAATTTTCATTTATATAAAATGAAAATTTTCAACGACTAACACAAAGAGACGTTCAATTGAAACACAAAATCATATCCGGCCCTGTGGTCAACGAGTGGATCTTCGGTTCCGTGGCTTGAGACCCATTACCGCCAAAATGAAAATAGACATCACGGTCTGTACTTTGAAGCCATGTATACGTTATAAGAATGATTGCCAAATCCCATATTCTATTAGGTTAGCCCGAGTATTGGTGGTGTTGATTAGCTGTTTTTCCTTCTAGTCTATTAATTGAAAGTTAGGTTTGTTTTTGTTTTGTTTTTTGAATTTCGCGCAAAGCTACACGAGG
>NW_013665669.1:946636-957642 GCF_000517525.1 Limulus polyphemus | reverse complement strand
ATTCGAACCCGCGGCCCTCAGATTGCGAGTCGAGTGCCTTAACCACCTGGCCATGCCGAGCCTGAAAGTTAGGTACGACTAGCGCAAATAGTTTCCGAGTAGCTTTGCGTGAAAATTCAACACACAAACACACCTTCTAAATTGGGTGTCTTCAATATTGCATAAATATAAAAAAAAGATATCAAAGATTTTCTGTCGTGTCAGTTTAACTTACATTATTCGTTTGTCAAGATTGGAATGCAAACGTTAAAGCAGACATCAGCTAAATAATACAAGTTCTTATAATCTGTTAGTTTTCTTAGTTGTTGACCTATAGTTTGTAAAGTTGACAAAGTTATAAATTAAGAAAAGTTAATTTTCTTGCACATTTTGAAGGTGTCCGAAACTTAGTTTTTGAATTACATAGTACACTCAGTACAGAGACGTAAAGCTTATCAACGAATGTAAAATTAGGGCAATGAAGCAACGCGACTTAAAATAAAAAATGGAGCCATAAGTATAACACCTAGGGTCTTTATAAACTTCAAGTTTTGTTCAACATATACAGATTTCGGATTCGTATGTTATATATATTTCTTGTTGCTTATTTTGAATGTGATACATCTTTTTGTACCTGCAAATATTAAAAACGCAGCTATCAACAACCTCTGAGTTGGTAACAGTATTCTTAATCCAAACATACTTCATGTGGAAATTTCAACCTATAATGCATAGAAAATGATGTTTATAGACGAACATCGCAAGTGTATTTTCACTATTACTAAGTTCATTTTTATGTGAACAAGCTCTGTTCTAGGTTCTATTTTATGCTGTTCCGGCGATGTTTGATTATTCGTTTTTGAATTTCGCCCAAAGCTACTCCAGCGCTAGCCGTCCCTAATTTTGAATTGATAGACTAGAGGAAAGACAGGTAACACCACCAACCGCCAATTCTTGGGTTTCTGTTTATCAATGAATAGTGGGATTGACTGTAACATTATAACGTCACCACAGCCGGAAGTTGGAGCATGTTCTGTGACGGGATTCGAACCCGCAAACGTCAGGTCGCGAGTCGTGTGTCCTAACCATCAAGTCATGCCAGACCTGTTCCGCTTATTAACCTAGTCATGTAAGTTGAAGTTTGACAACTTTGTTTCTGTATGGAATAATTTTGCTAAAATGGTTGAATGAAAGCATACAACTTCTAAAAAATTAGACTAAAGTATTGTGTTACATGTTTATAACATAGCGTATCACTTGTTTTGGCCACGGAAAAATAAATATTATCTTCAACACATTGTTAGCAGATACGAGTTCCAGCCTTATCATATAGTGCCAAATTTTATGGTTTTTTTTCAATAAAAGTTATAAACAAAAGAAATGCATAATAATAATTAGTATATATATTTATATATACATATCAATAATTCCATTTTCCCATAAATACGATTTCTGTGGACAATAATTAAAATTATATAAGTGTATAAGTGTGGTACTTAATAATGTTGTCAAATGGAAGGCTCAGGAACTCTGAAGATTAAAATAAAGATAACTTCCTATGAAGGATATGACGACAATGTTCGATCATGGTTATTGACAGTATGAACAAGGTCTATAAACCACAAACCTCTGAAGGAACACAAATCGTCTGGCGCCAAGTACTTTTGACTTTATCGCATTGTATTATTAAAAGGGACTTATTCAGCATCTTTAGAGAATACAGTACACCGCAAATACAAATTTATTGCTCCTCTAGAGCATGTAATGTAATGTTATACTAATTAACTCATGTAAATTGATTAATAAATCTAGTGGAAAGACTAGGGTATAATTTTCATGATCTTGCGAAGTATTTCGTAAAGGTTGCTAAGCTACTTGACCATGATTGTTACTAAACAAGTTGTTTGATACTGTGGAGGGTCACGGTAAAAATATTCATATCTAGTTCATTTATTTTCTAATTTATTAATGCATATAAACACACATAAGATCTATTCGTAACTCAATCAAACCATTCATGCTTTTAATGTTGAAATTACTGTAAGAAATCATGTAACAACCTTGTCCTACTCTAGGTAAGCGTTGCATATTATAATTATTCAAAATATTTTTTTTTAAATATGCTTAGTTATAGAAACAATCAAAGTTTTACGAGAGTAGAAATTGAGAAAATTTCCTAGGAAAATGAATTTTCTTAGATATTTATTTGGCCTTCTTAATCAACAAACTAGCGATGTTAAGCTACGATAGCTAGTTATGGGAAAACAAATTAATTTTGTTTGCTGTTAAGCAAAACTACACAATGGGATTTGTTTGTTTGTTTTTGAATTTCGCGCAAAGCTACACGAGGGCTATCTGCGCTAGCCGTCCCTAATTTAGCAGTGTAAGACTAGAGGGAAGGCAGCTAGTCATCACCACCCACCGCCAACTCTTGGGCTACTCTTTTACCAACGAATAGGGGGATTGACCGTCACATTATAACGCCCCCACGGCTGAATGGGCGAGCATGTTTGGTGTGACGGGGATTCGAACCCGAGACCCTCAGATTACGAGTCGAGTGCCATAACCACCTGGCCATGCAATGGGATTTCTGTGTGTCTGTCCAAATGGAGTATTTAAATCAGGTTTTTAACGTTATAAGCCTTCAGACTTACCGCTGAGCTAGCAGGGGTTACTCTTGCTCAACAGATTATTTTACCATGGAATCATATATTTCCTTTCCAGTTAAAATTCTTTGTTCACGGTAAGTTAAAAGTTATTGGAGTCAATGATACTTTCCAAGTGTTTGTAATTGAAATCCTTTGCTGACTTGGATCCTTTCTTTTACTAGCAAAATCATCTGATCACAATTAAGTAAATATATTTTGTTACTCAACTGGTTGGTGGTGACTGAATTGGAACATAACTGAAGCTTTAAAGTCAGTTAAGCCTTTCAATTGCAATAGTATCAAACTAATATATAAATTAGTACCTTCTCTGCCTTTACAGATACCCCAGCAAGTGTTGAATATGTTTTAATTTGTTTGAAATATGTGACCTAAAAGTTTATACAGAAAATAAAATTATGTTTGTTTGTTTGTTTTATTGAATTGTGCGCAAAGGTACTTGAGGGTTATTTGCGCTAGCCACTCGAAATTTTTGAAGTGATAGACTAGTGTTACAATAGTGTTGTGCTGATGGGTATTTGCATTTTCTAACAACAATATTGTTTAGGTCTTCCATCGTCAATAGTAAACAGGTTGGTTGCCATGATTACGCACAATTGCACGACACCGTAATTTTCATTCTAATAGATTTTGGCGAAGTTAAACTTAGATCACACATCTTGAGAAACTTTCCATAGATACTTCATTTTGTGTAGACGGTAATTTCCGAAGTCAATTTAAGCAAGCACAAAAGCCCATTTGAGCTGGATCTAGAGCTTAACAGATATGTGGTCGAATGCGGTTGTGATGATTCCAGTTTTTTCGACCATCTTTCTTATGAAGACAAACGATGATTTCGAGATGTGGCTCTGGAAGATTGTGAAATTGCGGCTTTTGTCAGCTTCAGATTTTTTATTGCTTTTTTTCACAGTACCAAGAGATACGCTAAGCTTTAATACAAGCCGAAAGGTTATTTTCTTACTAACAGAATTCACCTTATGGAAGAAGGCTGTGCTACGGATTGGCTTGCGGTGTCTCTTCAGAGTCCATTTTTGTTTTAAATATTCTGTTGTTCGAAGTATTGCGCTTTTATAGAGAATATTGGAGGATCTCTTCTTTGAAATGTCGTGTCCTTTGGCTGTACATTGGTTCAATATTCATACAAATACCCTTCTTCGGAAAGGGGCGTGGCACGGTTTTATTTGTGGTGTTATTGCACAGTGAATGTCTGTGAGTTCGCCTTGAACAGAGTATGTTGATACTAAACCTATTGCCTGCACGTCACAGTATTTACATATCTAAATTGTTCTAATAGGATTTACAGATTCTTTCTTTATTTCATTTGCCATATACATTAACATAGCTTTTATTTCGATTACTTATGGAATGGATGGAAAGCAGTGCACACCGCTTTTGTTATGTAGAAGACTATTTATGTCATTAACACAAAAATGAGACGGAAATAAACAAGATGAGAAACATAAAGTGAATTTATAACGTATAAGACTTAGGTTGCGTCAGTCCATTAACTTTCCTGGATTCTCCAGTTTGAACATTTGCTCTTATTGCTTTATTCAACAAAAAATCAAAGAATCCTCATCCAGTCCAACGTAATAAAACCTGGAAAAAAGTCTTAATGTTGAAAGATAATAAACAATAGAACATATGTCGTCCATGTTTAGAGAATTCTGATTTATTTTCTTTATACTACACTTAACATCTAATGAGTTTGAGTATGTACGATGCGTATTTTCAGCGACTTATTTGAGCAGCTTACAGAAGGTTAAGTGTATGTAATAGAAGTTAAATGCGAGAAGTCATATTTCGCTATTCGCACTGTTGTGGAAATAAGATTAACTATATTTACGCACTTTTTTTACCCTTATTTGTTCAATAAATAACAATGCACACAGAAAAAATATTTTCTCTTTCATTATTAGTCCTATTGAAATACGAGTTCTTCTACATTTCGCAGCTTTTTAAAGTGTAAAAAATGGGATATAAATAGAACTAGAAATCAACGACTTTATAACATCAAAATTGTCATTTTTATTTAATTCGCTTTACAGTTTCTTCAAGAGCGTTCCACTAAAACACAAAACATAAAAGATAGTACAAAGCTTCAAACGGTTTAAATAATAAATTCTAATCTATGTGGCTTTGGTAAGGATTTGTATGGAGAATGGTGGTTTCAAGTCAGGTTTTATTTTCCCATGATTAGTTAAAAAATGACCTGCAACTGGGTTTCTTTTATGTTGTTGTTTATAAAAAGCGTCAATATGATCTATTCTTGTGTGTAGGGTTCTTCCGGTTTCCCCAGTGTACGTATGATGGCAGATATTACAAGTATTGGTTTGGTTTAGAATTTCGCGCAAAGCTACACGAGGTCTATCTGCGTTAGCCATCCCTAATTTAGCAGTATAAGACTAGAAGGAAAACAGCTATTCATCATCACCCACCGTTAACACTTGGGTTACTGTTTTACCAAAGAATAGTGGATTGACAGTTACATTATAACGGCCCCACCGCTAAAAGGGCGAGCATGACTGGTGGGACAGGGATTCGAACCCGCGACTGTCAGATTGCGAGTCATACGCCCTAACTACCTGGCCATGCCGGGCCCTGTTAAAAGTAAGGTGGAAAACAACAATGGAGACAAGACACCCATCTTTAGATTACAAACACGTTTGTGTAAGACAAGTTGGACTTATTACATTGTAGGATAGTGTACTGAGGTTTTTAAAGTTGACTTTTTAGGGTTAGACTTGGTTGTTCTATAAATTTTATCGGCAGTTTAGATTTCCTGATTATAGTTTTTAATTTTCTTGGAGATAGTTTCGTCAATTAAAGGCACCATAAAAGTAACCTTTTTTGTGTTATTTTTTTATCCCTATTTATTTATCTGTGTTTTTCATGTTGGAGGTGCGATGCAGATTTTTTGCCTCATAGTCCCTGAAAATTTGTTCGATGTAAAAAGGTGGATTTCTTTTGCTCCAAAGGAGTGATTTTGGTTTAGAGAGTGTAGTGTTTTTTTCACTACAATTGCGATCGATTGTTTGTAATTCTCCAATAATTGCACCTTTCTTGGAAGCTTTAGGATGATGGGAGTTGAAGTTAAGAAAAATAGTTTTTTTTTATTGGTTTGTGAAACAAGATGGATTGTATATTACTGTCACTGTCGATCCTTAAGGTAACGTCACGAATATCTATACTCCTCTTGTCATTCGAGTGATTCAGGGTAAATTGGATTTTGGAGCCTTTAGAATTTAGAAGAAGAAACGCCATGGTTCCATAGTCCAAACACGTCATTATTGTATCTAAGCCAGAGATCAGAGTCGGTGTTGGTACTTTGATGCCACTTGTTAAGTGCTGTTGTTTTAAAAACGAGCTTAAATATTACAGCATGAATAACAGCGACTCTATTATCTATTGAGACACCACTGAGTTGGAGATATAGTTTGTTGTCAAAACGAAAATATCCATTGTGAAGGAGGAAATGTAAGATTTTTCTGACAGCGTCTATTGTTAGTCCGCAGGTCTTCAAATTGTTTATGTGATTCCATATTGACGCCATCTTCTGTTTGTATAGATGGGTATACAATGTAAAGGATATTATTGTGTTGGTCACAATGTGAGGTGCATTGTTGATTCACGATAACAGGTCTTGTGTATTATTTAAGTTTGCCGGAACGTAATTTAGTAACGGCACTAAAAGTGTATGCATAAGAAAACACAGACTTTCAGTGGCACTGCCATATGCTGAGACTATGAGTCTTAGTGGCATATTTGGCTTATGTTCTTTTGGTAAACCGTATAATTCTGGAATAAGGTTATTAGAGGGTGTAAGTTCATGTAGAAGCTTCCTACGTAGGTTACTTGTTTTCGTAAGTTCATAGATAATCGTTTAATTCTAGTATTAAAATGCCTTCTATAAATCAATATGCACTACGGAAATTAAATAATAAATAAAACTGTATGTTATTGTAGTAAAAACAAACAGACAAGAGTAAAAATCAAGTTATGATTTAGTTGCGATTTTGACGTACTGAGTAGAAAACTAAGAGGAAGTTATTGTAAGTATTATGGTGCTAAGTTGACGATATATATCTATATATATAGTAGATATTAATAAAAATGTTTTATATCATAATTCTTCTTTTGTATTTCATTGCTGATAATGCTGGAAATCTGTTAAATTATTCGGAACCTAATGACGTATACAGCTAGAAATAAAATAAAACAAAACCTACATCAGAAGTAAGTTGCAGCAAGAATGGGAAGAATTTAAAGAGCAACACGTATTTATATGAATGATTAGTGATAGTGAAGTTGAGAAACGTTGATTAAAAGCATGTGTTTCTGATTTTTTGATTTGTTGTATGTACCACTGAATAATATGAAACGATAGCGATTTTTCAAAAGCAAGGATTTTATGAATATATGATTAATAAATTTTTTGTTTTAATAAGGATTTGTATTTACTGAGTAATGGATGATTATGCAAAGTATTTAATAAAATACGAATGAAATTTAGAACAGAACTTGGGCGTTGTGAATTGATGCATGGAAATACAATTTTGATTTTACAAAACTATATTTGATTTTAGAGCTTGATTATTAGAAATATTCGTTTATGATAATTGATCTACTAAGAGTTAATATCAAATAAAAGAAAACTTTGATGTCTTCATTTATCAAATTTTTTAAGATCCTAAAATATGCATTTACAGATTATAAAAGAAACTTAAATATTTAAGTGCAGCATTAGTAATTATCACATATTCTAACAAGCTGGTTTGTGAAACAAAGACCAAATTAAACTTTCAACGCCTCAGTTAATTTAAGTCAGTATATTTGTTTTAAATTGATTAAATTATGTAATATTAAAAGAAGATATTTCCAAGCTTTCTCAGATAGGCTAGAGGATTCCGCTGAGAATCAGTATGTTGTGGGATTATAGATTATTAATGTAGTATATACTTATTAAGAAAAACGCAAATTAAGGAAAAAATCGAAAATGAAAAAGAAATGGAACCTTTAATTCTTTTATTGCATTATGTACATAAATAAACATATGTATGTATATATATAAATACGGGCAAAAATGAAACTTACAAAAATAAATTTCATAAACCAATATAGTCATGATCGATAAAATACAGTTAAAACAACAACCTATTTTTATTGACACTGTAGCTCAGTCTGAATGAAAAATGATGTTTATTGTATAAACAAAACTAGGTTTTTGTTTTTAACTATATTTATTTATTTAAAGTCCTGAGTGATATTTAACTGTATTGTATCATTCAAATAACGTTGAAGATAATCCGTTCTTTCATTAATGCAGGTGAGAACTTGCTGAAAGATTGAAATCAATAAAGGGCTAAATTCAATTACTTATAACCATGATGTCTTGAACCTAATTACACATTCGTGTTTGCAGCTAATTATGAGAAATAACTGCCCAGTAATAAAATTAATGAAATATTAAACAACTCAACTATAATTAAATCTAAAAGAATTCAAATAAAATAAAATTTAAAAGAATAATAGCATAGAGAAAGACACAAGAAATGAAAAGTAAATATAACTGAAACAAAATTATAATGGAGTATGTTATCCAACCATATATAATCAAAAGTCGCCCAATCTCCTCTCTTGGAATAAAAGCTGTTAAATATTATTTAAGATTCGTCTGTGTATCAAGAAAGACGCCGTTGTATTACAAGGCATCATGTAACTAAACACAACCATAAAATAAATTATAAACACATTAAGTTTAAGAAGAACATTTGCAAGTACAAGCAGACTGAAATACCCTTCGATCACGTCGAAGCTGGTCTTTCCTCTCTAATTTTTCTTGCAAAAGATGGTAAAATGAATATGTCAACTTAAAACAAAGATAATAATAAAATTATACATGTTATTAAGTCTATTGAACTGACAAAATATACAATAACCGAAGCTAATGTGGTATATAAAGCAACATTATACAACTAAGGTGTCCATACCATTTTTGAGGTTGAACCAATGCCTGTTAAAGTGATAGAAGGTAAAACAACTTAACAAAAAATGGTTTTTGCATGTGACAATCCTATAATTCAAAACGCCATATTTATTTAGTACAATTTCATATTTATTGAAAAATAGGTGATAAATTTTGATTATACTAGGAAAGTTATAAACGTTAAATTTCAGCTTTTCAGGGAATAATTTAACAAGGAAGAAAAATTACCAGGTTTGCTGCAGACTAACGTAAATTTTTGAAGCTCTGAAATAACAACCACCTTAATTAAGTCATTGAAAAATATACTATTTATAGAAGGAAGTCCAGTTACTTGGAATTTGTATTATTTTCTTTTGTCATAAATGCTTTAGTTCAAATTGTCACTGGTAAAATAAAATGTCTAGGTGCTTCATTGGTCATATCAAGTTCCAGTTCCACTGGGTAGATAAACTGGGTTTATAAAATGGCTTCTTTTGCTTAAACATCATTTATTTCAGTTGTTTATGATCCTGGGTGAGTAGCAATGTTTCTCATTCTGTTACTTCTTTAACTATTGTTTTTCGATTTCTAAAAAAGAAATAAAATCGGTATAGTGAAAAAAACGGAGTTAATTTGCATACTTTTAAAGTATACATTTTTCATGGAAGTTGTTTTTTGTGCTATTTCAACTAGTCTCAACGAGGAAAGATGTAAAAATCATGACATGTTTAAGACATTCATTCATTTGCTGAATTCAAGTACCATGCTCAGTTAATTGGCATGCAGCCTAAGGATAACGGTTGTATTAAAAGCATCTACATAAATTCATAAAGAATTGTTCCAAGTGATATTCCAATGTTTAAAAGAGTTAAGGCTTCTTGGGACCATATTCAATATACGAGATTTACCGAAGCAAAAAGACTGATTCTGCCATGTAAGTGATGGTATGAAAATTATATTAACAAAATATTTACTTGGACATGTTTTATATAAGTGTTTAGGTTTACTTATTGTATTTCTATGATGAATATTCTTAGCTTTTAAAGTTTAATGTATTTTTCATATTTTGCAAATGCGTGAAACTATGCTATTGTAGGAAAAGAAAGGCATATGTGAGAATAAATTACAGTCAAGTGTGAAAGAAAATTAGTTTTCTTTAAGTTTAAAAAAATCAGATTGTAAATCTAAATTACTATCTTCTAAAGTTGGAACATATTTTACTATAAGCAGTTGGTGGGAGGTTTATTTCTGAAAACGTAAGTAAATTGGTTTCATTTATATGGATTGGGTTTGCTTGAGATTTGTCTGAAGATGATGTGATCGAAAGCTTCAGCGATGCCCTCAAATGCAGAAAGAAAATGCGCTTAGTCATAATTTAAAGAGGGTACTTGTAAACCATAGTTGGTGTGGGAATTACTATAATTTCGCCATCTAGCGTTAAATATGTATAAAATGTTTTTACTTGATTGATTTTAATTTTAAAAATTTATAATTGGTAATTCCTGCTGTGCGCACAATTTAATATATATTAATTGGGGTATGTTATTTCATGTGTATAGTATCTTCCTTTTCAAACATAATGTTAGAACACAGTAAATGCCTTCATTACTTTATTTGTTCTCATGTCTAACTGCACGTTATTCAGATTTAGATGAAAGGCGATCGCTAACAAAAGTATTATTGGTGTTTGACAACGTTAATGGATTTCGTCTCTAATATTGATTTATATTATCAAAGTCGCTCTAACTCAAAGCTATTTCTATTTCGTTTTTGACTAAATATGTTTCATTAATCTCAAAGGAGCGAACTTTGTGGTAGTTGTGACAGTGGGTTTGTATCGATTCGTTGAGAGAAAATATTTGGAAAATAAATAAAACTTAGAATGCCGTAATTCTCCTTGGAAAATTCTACGAATTAGTAGCATTGGCAGTAGAGACTCAGTAGAGACTCAGACGCAGAAAAAGTACGTACTTTATAACTTTACTCACGCCTGAATCTTTTTTATAAATACAAACCGGTATCCTTATATCTTGTAAAGTAGCCTGTTCTTAGTTAAGGTTAGATGTTTGGAAGGTGAAGCTGATTGCTTGTAATTCAGTAGCTTCGCAAAAATGGATATTTGCAAGATTAATTGAATATTTAGTAAAATTGATAGTTTGTAGGTGAAATTGATTGTTTAGATCTTAATAAAATCTAACATTTCGGCCCGGCATGGCCAGGTGGTTAGGGAGCTCGATTCGCAATCTGCGGGTCGTAGGTTCGAATCCCCGTCCCACCAAACATGCTTGCTCTTTCAGCCGTGGTGGCGTTATAGTGTGACGGTCAATCCCACTATTCGTTGGTAAAAGAGTAGCTCAAGAGCTGGCGGTGGGTGGTGATTACTAGCTGCCTTTCCT
>NW_013665669.1:938915-945996 GCF_000517525.1 Limulus polyphemus | reverse complement strand
GGCTAGCGCAAATAGCCCTCGTGTAGCTTTGCGCAAAATTCGAAACAAACAAACAAATCTAGCATTTAAAAAATATATATGATGTGTAAGAACTAAGTAAGATGAAATGTTTAGGAGTTTAAACTGATGGTTGACAACCCAGTAAGTGTTAACGTTTCAGAGGTTAAAATAACTGCATTAGTAAGACTGGACGTAGAAAATAATACATTAGGTCTTTGTAAATTTGGATGTTTTAGAGTTGGATTGGTGGCTTAAATTTTAGTACAAATGAATATTTAATGTTTGCAGATTGTATTGATGGTTTTAAACGTTAACAGTATTGGACGTTTAGGCTGAGAGGAACCATTTTATCATGATCAGTTATCCGTTCTATCTTTGAGAGTATGCAATAAAATAAATTGATAATTAAGAGAGGCCCAGGTTGTAACCTTAAATTGCACCCCAGTAAGTCTACAGTTGAGCGATTCTAAAAATTGGGTTTCTATATCCATGGTGGGCAGGACACAGATAGCCCATTGTGTTGATTTGCGTTTAACAGCAATCAAACTAAGTAGCCTGCAGTTCTAAATAAATTCAATTCTTAATATACTTGGCTTTGTTTGTCGCGATATAGCGACAGTAATTCGTTTTGATACAGAACGCTGTTAAATTTATGCAAAGAAACACGATAAGATCTAATTTATTTAAAATCAACTATGGTGACATTTAATAGAGATAAAAGAGGTGGAAAAAATCATGTATCGTTGAAAACTTATGATAAAAATTACTTGTTTTTTTAATAACAAACCCACATGTGACTATCTGCTCTGTCCACTGCGGGAATCGAACCCCGGATTTTAACATAGTAAGCTCGTAAGCTTACCGCTGTCCTACTTGAGTATATTTTGGATTATGTAAACTTATGTCAAACTTAAGTACAAGAATATATTTTTTTGTCTTTGCATGTTGGAGTATTCTTTTTTTTTGGGGGGGGGGGAAGTGCCAAGCCATCATAAGTTTAAGTTTTGTTGCAATGTTTATTTGTGAATGACTTTAAATTTTTGATCGTCTAGTAAATTTAAAAGTGATGTTATAATATAATGTAAGTTAATGCACAGATCTCTTCCCTTTTACTGTCTAAGACAGTTTTAATTCTTTTAAGGAAGAGTTACCCAAAGTGTGTATCGTAACTCCAGTGTGGTCGCGGAAGGTTTGAATTGGGATTGCAAACACTCTGGAAAATATTTTTTTCTCTAAAATATACACAGAAAGATAGCAATGTTTTAGAGCTTATTATACTTTACCTAATAAGAATAAAAGGAATGAATTATCGCAATTCCTTATAAAGCGTCATATTTTAAAACCTCTGCAAATCAGGATCTTTTTTATTAAAGTAACAGAAGATAAAGGAGCTTAAACGATTGTAGGGTGTGGAAACACAACTACGACTAATAAATCTACAACTACGCTTGGGGAAAGTGCGCTCACCAAAACACATCTTTCAGCCAACGTAATGGAATTTCTATAATTCAATACTTGTATTGTTGCGTTGTTGTATTCTCATCCATTTTGCTAATGAAAAAAATAATAAAGTATTATTATCAATATTTTAAATGTAGATTCCTGATGAAAGAGGTAATTCTGGGCAAAGGGTCACCATATGAAAAAGTATGAGAACCCATATGATTTAAGATATTTTAGCTCAATTCTAGAAAGTCTGCGGTCATTGATCATTTCGTGTAAGTCTTACAGTTAGTTTTTCTGGTATTAAGCAAAATCTCCACACTGGGATATATGTGTTGTCATCTCCCGGTGGGACAGTAGTAAGTATTTCAGCTAATATTTGGGGTTCGATTCCCCGCGGTGAACACAGCAGATAGCTCAATGTGGGTTTGTTATAAAACAAACAAACTATCTATGTTGTCTTCATTACGGGTATCGAAACCTGGTTTTAAGCATTATAAGACTTATATCTGAGCCACTGGGGAGGCATAGTCTTATGAAAAGTTATTAATGTAAAATTAAGTTTGTCATAATAGATAGTTTTATATATTTGTGATGAACTATATTTCTAGCCTTTAGATAAAATTTGATATTTTCGTTTTTTTTTATCCAATCTATCTAGCGGTAAAAATATAAAAAAAGAAGAAAAAATAATTTTCATCAGGCAACGAGCGGCATATTTTACGATTTCTAATAATTTGTGATAAATAGACATCCTCGGTGGGCCAGCGGTAAGTTTACGGACTTACAATGTAAAAATCAAGGGTTTTATTCCTTGTGATGAACGGATTGCAGGTAGTCTATTGTGAAACTTTGCACTAAGAAAAAAACAAAAACAACAAACAAAACAAAGACTTACATTAGTTGTCAATGGAAAAGATGATCAATTTCCTTCGCTTGTAAGCACGGAAATGAATTTTATGACTTCAAGTAACGCGTGAAAACATTTAAGGATGTAAGTGGCAATTACGTTAACACTCACACAAAGAAAAAGATCCATACGTGTTCTTGTAGCTGATCAAGATAATAGTAGCTGGCAAATTAACCAATACTGAGAAAAACCAGGACAGAGAAGGAAGCTGCTGTGAGACCCAGGCTATGGCGTTGGGATTAAGGAAAATAATGATGGTTTTTAAGGGGGGTAGATACACTCAGGAGAACCGAAATGTGTTGCTGTGGCTGATAAGGTAACATATATACTGGGAGAAGAACAAAATGTATTGTTGTGATTAATAAATTAACAACTACCTTGATTATCGTTGGAATTTGTTGTTATGAGTAATAAGATAACAAATAAATTGATTAGAACCGGAATATGTCTTTATGCTGGTAGAGTAACAAATACAGTTTGAAGAACCGGAATGTGTTGTTGTGGTTAATAAGTTAACAAATATGCTGAGTAGAATTGAAATGGGTTATTTTGAACAATAAGATAACAAATACACTGAGGATAACTGGAATGCATTGTTATGGTTAATAAGATAACGGATATAATGGAGAAAACAGGGATGTGTTATTGTCGTGAAGGGATCGATGGGTGATTAGTTAGTTAAAGTAGAATTTGGAGATAAGCTTTAAACCTTTTAAAGGGCTTTATATAATTATACAGTTAATACTTAAACAATGGGAATTCAGGATGTGTTTGAATGTATTATTTGATGTAATTAAAACAATGGATATCTCTATAAAGTTCAACTGTTTGTTTGTTTTGAATTTCGCGCAAAGCTACACGAGGGCTATTTGCGCTAACCGTCCGTAATTTAGCAGTGTAAGACTAGAGGGAAGGCAGCTAGTCATCACCACCCACCGCCAACTGTTGAGCTACTCTTTTACCAATGAATAGTGGGATTGACCTTCACTTTATAACGCCACCACGGCTGAAAGGGCGAGCATGTTCGGTGGGACGGGAATTCGAACTCGCGACCCGCAGATTGCGAGTCGAGCATCCTAATCATCTGGCTATGCCAGGCCGTTTCAATAGCTTTAAACATTCCGACTTTTTAAGTTTATCCGCGTGTTCTTAATATATTCCATACATCTACAAGCTCTTGCTTGTTTTCCTAGGGATTCAAATTTCAGAATAAAATGTCTTAGTTCTTAGTAGTATAAACTGATCACCAAAATAAATACATAATCATAAACGATGAATTATCACAATGTTTACATGATATAAGCTTTATTAAACTCTTCGATGGCATTATGTTTTGATTGTTTGTTGTTGTTGCTTCTTACAAAATATGTCTCTCATTACTGAGTAAGAAATCACTCGACTTTTTTGGTGTGTTCAAACGTACTGATCGTTATCAACTTCAGTTGAACTTCCCCCAATACAAGTTCTATTCTTTCACCAGTTTACCTGACATGCCAATTTTTCATAAGCTACTCGGCAGAATTTAAAAACACTGAGCAAGTGTTACACACGAAAAAGATAATAATTACGCTACTTCACCTACTCTTTCCCGGACCTTTGTCATACGGAATGGAGAAATACCACGCTTATAGATTTTTGTTAGTAAAATATTGAAGTGTCTAGTGAAAGAAAGCTCTAACAGACACTTAGTACGTAGGTTTAAGTTTTGATTAATTATTTCAGTAGCTCTGTGTATGTAATTTGATAAAAACAGAAAGGTGGTGTAATTTCACTGTAATATTACAATACTTATATTTGTCGTTGAGGAATACTTGGGTGTAATATTTCACTTATATTATAAGGATGGATAATATTTAAGATTTATAAGCAATGTTTGTATTTTTTTACCTTGTTTTCGGTATTTTAAAGTTTGTAACTAGCTCACAACCAACCGTTGGATGGTGAATAGTAATTCACTTGACCATTATTCATTTTCTATTGATATTCTGTTTTATAAGGTATGTTTTGCACATGCGAGTTGGAAGTTAATAAAGAAAGGGAATATTTCTAGTGTTTTTTAAGTTATCTTCCTCCAGCTTTATATCTATTGCAACTGTCCTGCAACTAGCATAATTATTTACTTTTTCTCAATCCAGATTTGAGTAATTTACTAGTAGTTATACAATTCTATATAAAGTTTATAAAGTTCAGAAACTGCCACACCAACCAGTTGGAATAAAGTTGACACAACTTAAAAGAGTTCGCGGACTTACAAATCGAAATAGCCATTGAATGCAGCATTATTGCTATTAGTGTTTAAGACATTTTAGTCTTCCTACTCAAACCAAATTCTTGTGGGTAATTCGTCGAAGAAATGGAAGGCCACTAGATCCTGTTACTAGCATACGAATAAGATTGGTGTACACATGATAGAATAGATCGTCACTTTTTTTACAAAGTGAGATATCCGCCCAAAATTAAGCATTCTTCAGTTTATGGGTGCTTTCGAACACGCTTTCAACCAAAACCACATATCTGGCATTTAAGCTATTATTCAGAGTTACGAGCTAACCACTACAACTACTTTGCATAAGGAAATCCATCCGCAGCTGGATATCGTGGATTGCCTTTCTTTCGTAAGTCGTTCAGAACAGTTAGGCTCTCATGGTGCACTAAGCATCGAAATTAGGGTGAAGAACAATAAAAAAAACCATCACGTAAAGCAATAAATCACATTACTAACTGTTTGCTTCAGATGGATGAGTCTGGATTTGACGTCAACTTGGAGAACGTTTTGGATACAAATGTATAATCCCAATTGTAAAATAAGGTAGGATAGCATCATACTGTGAGCATGTTTTATTTATTTTAGGCTTAGTACAATTATAAAATTTAATGGAATTGAATGCTTTACCGTATTATGATACTTTTGGCATTGCCTACATTAATGAAATTGTACGGGGAAGGACTGTATCTCTTTGAGCGTGATAATGTCTTATGTCATGTTACATACGATGCATCCAGCAATAGTTGAGATAAATTCGATCCATAATCTACCTTGAGCAGCTGAAAGCATAACTGTTCTAGTGCGTTCTGAAACGTATCCACCTGAGGAACAGACTCCAAAAATCTCTCCTGCACTTGGAGCTGCTTTGTAAGTGTAGTTGTTATCTATTCTCTACGTTAATAAACGACAAAGGTAAGGAACCCTATAACCAGAGCTCTTTCGAAAGGTATACTTTTCTTCATCAGAGGCAAACTTGGAAGATGTATAACAATGTGCTTGATAAGTTTTAGTAACAAGGTTCAGGATGTAATTAAAGGAAATGTAGACTCATTCCCTCTTAAAATGAAGGCGAAACAAGAAACCTCTCTCCTCAGAGTGTGCTGCCCCAATATTTCTAGGTAATGAAATACAGATTTATTACATTCAAACTTGAATAAACCATTTTTTTAGTACAGATGTTTAGATTTATGACCTTTTTATCATTTTATCTCCAAAGGACAGGCTCATTCAACTCGAGAAGTTAAAAGTTTTTATTCATAATTCCAGCCAGGCAAATCTTTAAGCAAATTTATTCAAACTGATTTTCAGTATTATTATTATTATGTGTTTTTATGACAACCTATAGATTTTTAATATTAATATTTTTATGTTACTGGCCTTTTTCAATTTTCATTTCACTCAGCATATTTCAGAAAACAAGAGTGATAAAATGCTGTTATTTGTAGAAGGAATAATGTTATTTATTGAGAAATTGATGGTCCAGCAGTTATTAAAACGCACGAACGATAATACAGAAATTATATTGTATCGGTAGTTTATGTTTATATTTCAGTTTACTATATTAGAAGCAAAAGTCTTTCGACAATCAAGCATTGGATTAATATCTGTTAAGGTATTTTGCTCTTCTTATTGTGATGCCAACTCAGCTATCAGAAAATGATATTTTTCTCCTAGCGCGAGGTCAAAGGCAACTATTATGCTAATATATTTGAGTTGATTTAGCACAGTTTTGCAAATGAGCTACAAAAAAAAAGAGTACAATAAATTATCTGTTTTATTAAATTTCAAGAAAAAGGTGACTTTGACAAACACAATTATTCGAGCACACAATTCTATCTTTTGTATGATTATATTGAAATGAAAAAGGGAATCAGTATTTTCCTGCTTTTCAGTAAACTATTGAATTACTTTTTGTTTACATTCTTCTTCAAAGCTCTAACAATCTTCATTGTGAGTTAAGATAACAATAACTGGTTTTGAGCAAAAACAAAGTGTTTGCAGTTTAAGTTAGTTGTTTTTAAGACTGAATACGTTATATTTCACCTGTAAACCAAATTTTCAAAACGAACACATAATTGTATCACAGACTTGGTAATAGGTAAAGAAATTGTGTTGCTCCACGAAGAACAGTCGTCATTGTGTATGACAACATTTAATACAACGTTTTGTTGTCGAGGACTTTGAATAGAAACTCCACATTTTAGCGTGATATTTCGGCGAACTGAAGCTGACAAGCTGGTTTAAGTAGCTGACAAGGTAAGAAAGGACTTGCTGTTTAGAAATGTATTTTAAACTGATTTTTAATTAGGATTCTGTCTTTCTTGACACTGTTAAACTGATGTCTCGCCAGGTCTTTCCTGAAAATGACTAAGAAAAATATAAAAGAAGAAACAAATCTTTGCATTACCAGTTTTTTAGAGATTAACATTATGAAAAAAAATATTCATACGTTTATAACGTAA